>NC_066545.1:3382676-3385176 GCF_024679095.1 Eriocheir sinensis
CCTCCCGCCTCCCACTCCCCCTTCCCACTCTCCCCTCCCCTCTTCCACCTCCCACTCCCCCTTCCCACCTATCCCCCTTTTCCACTCCATCCAGCATCTTACGAGGGGGGAAAAGGTCATCTTGGGCAAGTTTTGTGTGTGTGCCCTTGAGCTGGTGGCTGTAAGAAAATATAAAAAAACAGTACCTATCAACTTACTTACGAGGGATACGGTGACGGATCCTTTTAAAGTGTTTTATCTTAAGCAAGCGTGGTTTGACATCCATCTTTTTGTGTGCCCCTAAACAGTAAACCGTAAAAAAATATGTATAAATAAAACTTAATTATGAAGAAATGAAAATATGATAAAATAAATAAGGGAAATAATAGACTATGATAAAAAAAATCAATATAAGAAAGTAAATATCAAACTAAATATAAAAAAAATGTATATATATATAAACTTGCCAGGAATAGTGTATGATCCTTTTAATCGCTTTCTATCACGGCAATCAGACAGGAAGACAAGCATACAGAGGAAAGGGAGGGGGGGAGGGGAGAGAGTCGCTGTTTTGGGCTATTTGGGCTCGATTAATAGAGTTATGTCTGCCCGCCACCCGCTGCCGCCGCCGCTACCTACCTGCCGCCCGTGATGGGGAGTGACAAGCAGGTGTTCGCCAGGCAATTATAATCAAGACGAGAGACGGTTCCCTTAACGCACCATCTCCTCCTCCTCCTCCTCCTCCTCCTCCTCCTTCTACTGCTCCTTCTCCTCCTCCACCTCCTCCTCCTCCTTTCATTCCTTCATTTCGTTATATTTCCTCCTTCCTAATACAACTTTCCACTCTTAAATTTCCTCTCCTCCCTCCCTTTATCTTCCTTTCCTTATTTTACAACTTTTTACTTTCCATCATTTTCTTTCTTCTTCCTCTTCCTTCTAGCTGGTGAACGCTAAGGCCGAGATTGTTAACGTAACCTCTGTTGTCTTTTTTTTTTATTCTTTCTTTTTGGGGTAAGATTACATGGCACGGGCTATGCAAGGGAAAAACAAAACACTCGGTCCGAAACTGACCTCTCCTTTCGCCCACTCATTCTTATTTTCTTTTAAAGGGGTAGTGCTGAGCGGGCATTTTTTATCTGTTTTGCCCTTGAGCTGCTTTATTTACTATAGAAATATAAAGAAAAAAAAAGAAAGGAAAAATATGCAGACAATCCTTACTCCAACAAAGAAAATAGATGCCCACAAAGCCAAAACAAAAGGAAAGAAAGACGCCAATTACGGATCAAGAAAAAAGAAAATTTATACCAAGAGGAAAGACAAAACACAGACAAACAAAAATGAAAATTAAGCCGATGCCGAAAAATGAAAAGAAAAAAAAACGGAAATTAAGTCGACAATCGCTGCTCTTATAAAGAAAGCAGATGCCGAGAAAGGAAAAAAAAAAATTAAGCAGCCCGCCTATCGCTGCTCCTACAAAGAAAACATGCCAAGGAAAAATGAATATCATGACACCACAAAATTTCTCCGCTAAAAAAAACAGGAAAAGGAGATGATAACAAAAATCGAAGGAAAAACAAAGCGATTCTGATCCCCTGATTCAAATTCATTTGATATACACTTTTTTGCAGGAGCAGCGCCAGCGGGCTCATTTACTTTTATTCTTTTTTTTTTTTTCCATTGAACTATCTCCTTTTCATTTCCCTTGAACGTAGCTGGGGGTCGGAGTGCCTGCCTCTGGGACGTATTTATAATTAGTTTTATTTATTTATTTATTTTTCTTTTGTAGCAAGGATCAGTGCTTAGCGGGCTCTTTTGTTTTCATACATTTTGCCCTTGAGCTGCTTCCTTTACGGTAAAAATATATAAACTACGTCACGTTTCCGGGGAGCTTGTTCCACCACCCGATTAGAAGGTAGTGATCATATCGAGTTGCTTTCCATCCATCCCTTCCCCTGGCAGACAACTGTACCTCTCCACCAGCTTTGCCGTGACCTAAAAACGAAGGGCTTAGGAGTGATCACCGTTGCTTTTTCTCGTTAGTGTAAGTGAGCTTCAAGACTCGTGGCACAAGTCCTCTGTTTTTCTCCTCCCTCTTCGCGGAAAAAGAGATCCGGAGAGGCTTACACGGGAATTATTAAATATCTCCCTCGACGAAAAGAATCTGAGAGGAGGAAAAAAGTATTATTTAAAACCCGGAGCCTCTTCGTGCCGCGCGGGAGGGTTCAAGCGGCAGAAAAAGGAACTAATCTCTCTCACCGTCGCCAAGAACCAGCAGTGACCAGTTCCTCGCCGACCCTTCGCTAAGCTGTGGGTTCT
Organism: Eriocheir sinensis; assembly: GCF_024679095.1. Classification (NCBI taxonomy): domain Eukaryota; kingdom Metazoa; phylum Arthropoda; class Malacostraca; order Decapoda; family Varunidae; genus Eriocheir; species Eriocheir sinensis. Next base: position 3,384,972 of record NC_066545.1, read on the forward strand.
GTACGCGGCTTTTATTAATGCATTTATTATCATTGTATTGTACTGTACTGTTATCATATTGTATTTTCATTTCCATTATTGCACCGGTAACGTGGGTCTGTGCACGGCTACTCGTTTGGTACCTTAATCTTGGGTCACGTTTTCTTAGAATAAACAAAAAACAAAAAACCCCGCTATCCACTGCTCCTTAAACAGATAATAGAAC
>NC_066545.1:3392676-3412676 GCF_024679095.1 Eriocheir sinensis
CTGAAGAGGGGAAAGAAAGACAGGCGGAGAGAAAAAAGGGGGAGGAGGAAGAGGAGGAGGTGGAGGAGGAGGAGGAGGAGGAGGAGCAGGAGGTGGGTAAGAGGAGGATAGAAGGAAGAGGAAGGGGAAGAGAAGCAGAAGGAACAGTGAAAGGAAAAAAAGAAAAAAAATTGACGTAGAGGAAAAGGAAGATGAGGAAAAAGGGGAACGAGGAGAGATGAAGAAGGAAGAGAATAGGAAGAGAATCAGAAAGGACAGTGAAAAGAAGAATGGACAGTGAAAGGAAGAAGAGCAGGAAAGATAGGCAAAGAGGAAAAGGAAGATGATGAAGAAGGGAGAAAGAGGAGGGATGCAGAAGGAAGAGGAAAAGAAGAGAAGCAGAAAGAACAGTGAAAGCAGAAAGGAGGAGGTGAGAGGAAAAAGGGGAGGAAAGATGGACGTAGAGAAAGAGGAAAAGGAAGATGAGGAAGAAGGGATGAAGAGGAGGGGTGAAGAAGGAAGATGAAAGGAAGATAAGCAGAAAGGAAGGTTAAAGGAAGGAGGAAGAGGAAAAGGAAGGGAAGTGGAGAGAAGAAGAGGGAGAGGAAAGATATGTTAAGGAGGTGAAGAGCAAAGGAGAGAAGGGAGGGAGGTGGTGTAGGGAAGGGGAGGAGGAAGAGGAGGGGGAGTAGACAAGAGGAGGAAAGAGGAGGAAAGAGAGGGAAAGGGAGCGGAAGAGGGGAGGAAAGGGAGAGAAAGAGAGATGTTTGTGGAAAATGAAGGACAGGGAGAAATGTGGGCCAGCGAGAGAGAGAGAGAGAGAGAGAGAGAGAGAGAGAGAGAGAGAGAGAGAGAGAGAGAGAGAGAGAGAGAGAGAGAGAGAGAGAGAATCAAGGGACGAGAGGGGAGCAGGGAGGGGAGGAAGAGAAAACAGTAATAGAAGAGATAAGGAAAGGGGGAAAAGGAAGAAATGGAAGAAAATATGGTGAAAGTAGAAGAAAGGAGGAAAAGAAAATGAGAAAAACACAATATAAATATTTTGTAGAGAGGAAAAGAAGTAATAAGGGAGGGAAAAAAATAGAGAGAATGAGGCGCGCAAGGTGGAAATAAGGGAGAAAAGGGATGGAGACAGGAGGGAGAAGGAGAAAGAGAAGAGAGGAGAAGAGGGAGAGGGAGAGAAGCTGAGAGAGAGAAAGAAACGCAAGGAGAGAGAGAGAGAGAGAGAGAGAGGTCAGGAGAGAGAGAAGAGAGAGAGAGAGAGAGAGAGAGAGAGAGAGAGAGAGAGAGAGAGAGAGAGAGAGAGAGAGAGAGAGAGAGAGAGAGAGAGAGAGAGAGAGAGAGAGAGAGAGAGAGAGAGAGAGAGAGAGAGAGAGAGAGAGAGAGAGAGAGAGAGAGAGAGAGAGAGAGAGAGAGAGAGAGAGAGAGAGAGAGAGAGAGAGAGAGAGAGAGAGAGAGAGAGAGAGAGAGAGAGAGAGAGAGAGAGAGAGAGAGAGAGAGAGAGAGAGAGAGAGAGAGAGAGAGAGAGAGAGAGAGAGAGAGAGAGAGAGAGAGAGAGAGAGAGAGAGGAGAGAGAGAGAGAGAGAGAGAGAGAGAGAGAGAGAGAGAGAGAGAGAGAGAGAGAGAGAGAGAGAGAGAGAGAGAGAGAGAGAGAGAGAGAGAGAGAGAGAGAGAGAGAGAGAGAGAGAGAGAGAGAGAGAGAGAGAGAGAGAGAGAGAGAGGCGTGTCCCCGTGTCCGCAGAAGCACAATTTATGGCGCCTCTCTTTGTGTGGCCAGAAACGGATGTATTCCAAGATTATTGACCAAAAGAATACAGCTGTGGCCCTTGTGTGTGTGTGTGTGTGTGTGTGTGTGTGTGTGTGTGTGTGTGTGTGTGTGTGTGTGTGTGTGTGTGTCCACCTGGTTCTCCCTTTCTTTGTTTACTTCCTTTATTTTTACTTTTGTTTACGTTTGTATGTATGTATGTGTGTGTGTGTGTTTGTGTAGTCTCTGTAGTGTGTGCGCAGCCTATACCTGTATGTGTGTATGTATGTGTGCATGTTTGTTTACCTGTGTTTGTGTATGCTTGTTTGCTGACCTGCTTGCTGTGTGTACGTCCACGTGTGTGTGTGTGTGTGTGTGTGTGTGTGTGTGTGTGTGTGCGCGCGCGCCTAAGTATAGTCTCCCTCGAACACATTCATAATATATACAAATACGATATAACCGGGTCAAGCACGCGCGTACACACACACACACACACACACACACACACACACACACGCAAACGCATCAGATTAAACCAAATAACCAATATAAATGTGAGAGAGAGAGAGAGAGAGAGAGAGAGAGAGAGAGAGAGAGAGAGAGAGAGAGAGAGAGAGAGAGAGAGAGAGAGAGAGAGAGAGAGAGAGAGAGAGAGAGAGAGAGACGGAGGTCGTAGAGAAAATTGGGGTATTGAAAGTGAGGACGGGGAGAGAGTGAATAGGAAAAGGGGGGAAAAGAAGAGGCGGAAAAGAGGAAGAAAGCGAGATGGAGGGAGGGAGAGAGGGAGGGAGAGAGAGAAGCAGGGAGAGAGGAAGAAGTGAATGCAGGATCAGAGAAAGGAAGGAAGGAAGGAAGGAAGGAAGGAAGGAAGGAAGGATGGAAGGAAAGAAGGAAGGAAGGAAGGAAGGAAGGAAGGAAGGAAGGTAAAGACAGAGGAAGAGGTAGAAGGAAAAATTGAAAGGATGAACATTAAGGAAGGAAGGAAAGGAAGGAAGGAAGGGAGGAAGGGAAGGGAGGAAGAAAGGATACAGTAAAGGGAGGGAAGGGAGGATAGAAGGAATAGTAACGAAGGCAGAGATTGTAAAGATGGAAAGGGTGAACAATAAGGAAGGAAGGAAGGAAGGAAGAGGAGGAGGAAGGGAGGGAAAGGGAGATAGGAAGGGAGGAAAGTTTACAATAGAGGTTGATTGGGGAGGTAACTCAGAGGGGTGACTCATCTCCCTCCTCACCTCCATTCAGCTTTCCCTCCCATCTATCTATCCACCCTTCTCCTCATCCCTTCAATCTATCCAACATTTAAATCCCCTCAATCATCGCTCATTTCTCCCCTTCTTTCCCTTCAATGTCTTCACTCTCTCATCTTTCCTAACTCCTTCCATCCATCCTTCTCTCCATCCCTTCAATCTATCCAACATTTAAATCCCTTCAATCACCGCTCATTCTCCCCCTTCTTTCCTATCACTCTCTACACTCTCTCATCTTTCCCAACTCCATCCATCCTTCTCTCCATCCCTTCAGTGTATCCAACATTTAAATCCCTTCCATCGTCCTTCAAATTACCCTTTTTATTTTCTTCCCTCCCTTCCCTCTCATCTTCTTGTCTTCCATCATTTGTTTCTTCATCTTTTCTATCTATCAAACATTTAAATCCCTTTCCACATCTTCAGTTTTGCTTTCTACTTTTCTTTTTTTTCTCTCCCTTCTCTCCATCTCTTCAGTCCATTAATCGTTTAAATACCTTCAAATCTCTTTTTATCATTTTGCTTTCTATTTTCTTTTCTCTTCCTTCCGTTCCTCCATCCATTCGTCTCTCTCTCTCTCTCTCTCTCTCTCTTACTAATAAAAAATATCCCTCCCATTTTATATTTTCCCTCTTTCCTCCCTCCCTCCTTCACTTTTTCATCTCATAAATCCCACATTATTTCCTTTCCTTCCCTCTAGTCATCCTTCTCTCCCTCTTCTCAATCCCTCAACAATTCAAACTCCTTACATGACCTAACATTTTGTACCCTCTATCGTTCTTTCTTTCCCTCCTTCAATCTCTCAGTTTTACCATCCCTTCCTCCCTCTTTCCTCTCCCTCCTTCCCCTTCCTCTCCCTCCCTCCCTCCCGGCAAGCATGAAAAAGAGCACAACATGTATTAATGAAGATGATTAGCGGCTTAAAAAGGTGGTAATGAGAGTAATTGGTAAGGACAGGTGTTAAGGGGGGCAATTAGCGACAAACAGGTGTTAATGAATACAATTAGGGCAGGACAGGTGATGACGGGCATAAGTGTGGAGTTGAGTGGGCCGGGAGGGGCATGAAATGAAGGGGGGGGGGGGGGGGTAAGAGGGGAAAGGTACGAGGGAGAGGAAAAAAAATATAAAAAGTTTGTTTGTGAATGTGGAAAGAAAAAAAAAAGAGAAGACGACGATGATGAAGAACTGGAAAAAAGGTAAAATACTCGTAGTTAGTGAAGGAGAGGTGGAGGGAAGGAAAATAAGAGGGAGGAAGGGAAGGAAGGGAAAAGATTAGAAAGTGGGACTGGCGGGACATGAAAGGAAGGTGGTGATGAGGGACAGGGAAGGAGGGGAGGGGAGGGAAAGGGGAGTGGAAAAATATAAAGAGGGTGAAAAACGTTTGTGAATGTGGAAGGGAAGAAAAGAAGATAAGACTAAGGTAATGAGGTAATGAGCACAGGTGAAACAGGTGGAGAAGGAGACGTAGAGGGAAGGAGGGAAAGAAGGAAAGAAGGAAGGAAGGAAATGAGGCGGGGACAGAAAGGTGGAGTTTTTTTTGTTTTTTTTTACAACAAAGGAGACAGCTCAAGGGCACAGAAAAGTAAACAATAATAAAATAAAATAAAAGCCCGCTACTCGCTGCTAACAAAAAGAATCTAAAGAGGTGGCCGAAAGAGTAAGCAAATAGGGAGAAAAAGTGATGAAGAGAGCAAGGACAGAAAAGATAAAGGGAGGAATAAGGAAAGGGACTGAAGGGGGAAGGAAAAAAAGAGGGGATTGAAGGAAGAAAAGAAAGAATGGAGGAAAGACAGATGAAGGAAAAAGGAAAAAAAATTATCGAGAGGAATGACGGAAAAGATGAAGGGAGGAAAGAAGTAAGGAAGGAAGGAAGGGATTGGGAGATGATTGAAGGGAGGGAGAAACTGAGGGAGAGATTGAAGGGAAAGGGAGTGAAGGGGAAAAACGAGCGCGGTATAAGTGGGGAGAAAAAAAACAGGGGTGAGAACTTAAGAGGGAAAACAGGACAACAGAAGCAACAGGTGAAAAGTGAGCTGGACAGGTGTGTGGTAGGGACAGGTGAGTGTAGAAGAGAGGAGAGAAGAGAGGGAGGGAAGGGGAAAGGCAAGTGGAAGGGGAGAGGTAAGTGGATGGGGAGAGACATGTGGGAGAGAGAACTCGTGTGTATGGGAGGGGAGGAGCATGAAAGAAGGTTAGAGGAAGAGAAGGAAGAGGAGGGGTACAGGAGGGAAGGAGAAAGGAAGAATGGAGATGAGGAAAATAAAAGAAAAGGGAAAGTGAAATGGGAGAGAACGGTAAGAAGAGAGGAGTTAAAGAAAGAACGGACAGGATAAAAAACGGGTAAGGAAGAGGAAAAGAGAAAGGGAAACGAGAGGAAGAAGAGGGAGTGGAAAAAGAATGGAGAGGAGCGAGGAAAGAGAAGGGGAAAGATGGGAAGAAGAGGGGAATAGGAAAAGAATGAAGAGTGGCAAATAAAAGAGTAAGGGAAAGGAAGATAGAGGGAAAAGGAAAGAAGAGTGAGGATGGGAGAAATGATGGAAAGAAGAGAAAGAAAAGAGAATGGCATAAGTAGAGAAGGGGGGAAGGAGACGAAGAAAAGATGCAAAAAGATAAGGGGAGGAGAAGAAAAAGATGGCAGGTAGAGGCGGGTGTTGAAAGGTGAAGGAAAGTGTGTCATTAGTGAAGAAAAAGGAGGAGGAAGGGGAGGAGGTGGAAGAGAGGAGATAAGGAAGTACAGATGAGGGAAAACTGGGAAAATAAAGAAAAAAATATGTAAATGAGAGAAAGAATGGAAGAAAGAGGGAGGAGAGGGAGAGAGGGGAAATAAGAGGCACTAGAATGATGGAACAAGGCAGATGAAAGATAAAGGGGAGAATAGACAAGGGAAAGATGGGGAGAAAAATAGGGGAGGGAAGGGGAAATAAAAGTGAGGTGTGTGGAGGGGAGAGGGAAAAGATGGGGAGGTGTTAAACGTGATGGGGAGATAAAGGGGTGAGAGAGAGAGAGAGAGAGAGAGAGAGAGAGAGAGAGAGAGAGAGAGAGAGAGAGAGAGAGAGAGAGAGAGAGAGAGAGAGAGAGAGAGAGAGAGAGAGAGAGAGAGAGAGAGAGAGAGAGAGAGTGACAAATGGGAGATAAAAACGAAACAGGTGTGACTTGGGGAGGGAGAGGAGACAAAAGGGGGAAGAGGAGAAGGGGAGGGGAAGAAGAGGAAGGGAGGAAAGGGGGGATTAGTCAAATATTGGGAGCAGACACCTGTGAATGATGGGAAACAGAGGGGAGAGGGAAGGGGAGGGAAAGGGAAAGGGAAGGGGAAGGAAGGGGGGGATAGTTTGCATATCAGAAGAGAAAAGAAAACTTATGATTGATGGAAAAGAGGGGAAAAAACAGTTAGGGAAATAAATAAGATTGGGAGACAGACAGACAAACAGAGAGACAAACAGAGAGACAGGCAGGGAGAGGAAGGGGAATGCAAGAGAGAGGCAAAGAGGGAGGGAAAGAGGGAACGATAACAAGCAAATAAGAGAAGAGAAAGTGAAAGAGAGAAAAAATAAACACAAAAAGGAGAAAATAAGTGAAGCTGAAACAAAAAAAAATTCAGTGTGTGTGTGTGTGTGTGTGTGTGTGTGTGTGTGTGTGTGTGTGTGTGTGTGTGTTTCAACGAGGGTAAATAAACAAAGGGGGAACAAGAGAGGTGAGTGAGGGAAGAAGACTCGAGGGGAAAGAAAGATAGGAAGCGGAAGAGAGGGGAAAAAAGACAGAGAGAGAGAGAGAGAGAGAGAGAGAGAGAGAGAGAGAGAGAGAGAGAGAGAGAGAGAGAGAGAGAGAGAGAGAGAGAGAGAGAGAGAGAGAGAGAGAGAGAGAGAGAGAGAGAGAGAGAGAGAGAAAGGATGGAAGAAACAGAAAGAAAGAAAAAGAAAGAAAAAGAAAGGAAGGAAGGAAGTAGGAAGAAAGGAAAGAAGGAAGGAGAAAGGAAGAAAGAAAAGAAAGTGTGAAGTAAGAAAGAAAGAAAGAAAAGATAAAAAGAAAGGAAGAAAGAATACACAAAAACAAAACAAAAATATAAGTTAAGGAAATGAGGCGAAAAAAAAAGAGAAAAAGGAAGAAGAAAGAGGAAGAGGCGAAGAGAGGAGGTAGAAGAAAGACAAGGACAAGAAGGCTGAGTTGTCAAGTGAGGAAAGAAGAGAAAGGGAAAAGAAGAGAGAGAGGAACTAAAATGTGAAGAGGAAGAGGAGGAGGACGTGTGGAAACAAGACATAATAAGGACGAAAATAGAATAAAAAATCATGGAAAAGGAAAACAAGGAAGGAAGAGAAGAAGGAGTAGTAGGAGGAGGAAATAACAGGTGAGAGAGACTGGACAGGTAAGGTAGGGACAGGTAAGATTTTAAAGGTATGTGAGAGGATTGTTGAAAGGGAGAGTTGAGGGGAGAGAAAGGGAGAAAGGAAGAGAGAAGGGGAAATTCTAGGGAGCATGAAGGGAGGGAGAGAAGGACGAAGAGGAAGAGAGAGAAACGCGAAAGACAAAAATGGGATAATTTATAAAACTGTTTGAAGGAAGAGAGAGAGAGAGAGAGAGAGAGAGAGAGAGAGAGAGAGAGAGAGAGAGAGAGAGAGAGAGAGAGAGAGAGAGAGAGAGAGAGAGAGAGAGAGAGAGAGAGAGAGAGAGAGAGAGAGAGAGAGAGAGAGAGAGAGAGAGAGAGAGAGAGAGAGAGAGAGAGAGAGAGAGAGAGAGAGAGAGAGAGAGAGGAAAACAAAAAAAGCATACAACACGTGATGGAGGAAAATTAAATGAAAACGGAGAGGAAAAAAGGAAAGTAGATAAGGGAGATCTCAAGGTAAAATAGGAATAGAGGAAAACGGAGGATGATGAGGAAAAGGTGAGAATAAAAACAGATGCCAAGATTATGATTATCCAAGGAAAACAAACACGGAGGAAGAACAAAAGAGGAAGGAAACGATTAGCGGAGGATAAAAAAAACAGGTATGAAGATAGGAAAAAGGTGGATTTAGGCGCGAAAGGAGGAAGAGGAAATAGGCAAGGAGGAAGACCACGATCAGAGGGAAAAAATACAAAACAAAGAAAAAATAGGTAGAAAAAAATGGTAGAAGAAAGGGGAAATGGGAAACGTCTGAGGCAGGTATGAGGGGAAAGTAGTAGAATTAACATACCAGGAAAAAACAGATAAAATAATAGGAGGGGAAAAATATCGAAAGGAGGTGAGAAGAAAAATAAAGAGGAAAAAGGAGAGGTTTAGTGATTGATGGTGGGAGGGTAGAAAAGAGAAAGAAAATAATGGGAAAAACAAACAAGCAAGAAGGTAGTAGAAAAGAAGTGAAAAAAGAAGAAAAAGTGAAAAGTAAAAAGTAAAAGAAAAGAAAAAAATGTTAATGTAAGAAAAAAGAGACTGACAGACGGTATGAAAAAAAGAAAAAAAAAAGAAAGATTGAGAGGAAAAGAGTATAAGAGAATGTATGAAAAAAAACGCCAAATCAGATGAGAAAAGGGAAAAAGAAAGGAATAGGAAGCATTTAGGCAAGAACGGCTGCGAGGGGAAAGAAGAAAAAAAATGGAGAAAGAGCGATGAAAAAAAATAATAAGGAAAAAATCCAAATCAGGTGTTAAAGAGAGAAAAAATATGAATAGGAAGCGTACAAAGAGGAACAGGCGGAAGGGGAAAGAAGGGAGGGGAAAAAATAATGAGAAAAATAAAGTTATACAGGGGAAAAAATCCAAATCAGGTGCAAGAAAAAAGGTAAAAAAAATAAATAGAAAGTGTGAAGGGAAGCACAGGTGTGAGAAGGTGAGGGGAAACAAGAAGGAAGGAGAGAAGGGGAAACACAAGGGAGGGGAAAACCAGGTAAGAGAAGATGGCGCCACTATAAACACTTGCCTGCGCCATGACGGGCTGGGGCCGACTACCATCCAGGACCCTCAAGAGAGCTTACCGGCGCTATAGGCATACACGTAAAAAAAAAAAAGTACAGGAAAGGGAAATTTAGCGGGGTGGGGAAAGAAGTGATGAGGGGAGGAAGAGAGGGGGAGAAACGAGTATGACAGGTGTTTGAGGGGAGAGGCACGAATATGAGGGGAGGGAAACAGACAGACAGGCGGGTAGGTGGGTGTACATGAGGGGAAAAATCAGGTATGAGGGAGAGAAAGCACAGGTAGAGAGGTGAGGGGAGAGGGGAGAAGACAGAGGGTGAGGGGAGATGGAAGGAAGAAAGGAAGCACTGACATCTGTTTGGGAAAGACAAAAAAAACAAGAAAACAGTAACCAATGTGACGGAATAAAGACAAAAAAAAACTAGAAAAAAAACATATGGACAGGAAGGAAGGAAAGAAGGAAGGAAGGAAAGAAGGAAGGAAGGAAAGAAGGGAGGAAGAAAGAAAGAAAGAAAGAAAGAAAGAAAGGAAGGAAGGACAGAACAAGAAAACAACAGATATAGGGAGGGAATAAAGACCAAAAACAAGGAAAATAACATATGGACAGGTGTAAATGTAGGGGAGGCGGTGGCTGAACGGATAGCGAGACGGCCCCGCGTTCAGGAGGACGCGAGTTCAATCCCAGACCGGTGCCACCAAGCTGGGATTTTTCAGCCGCCGCCGAGTGGATTAAAACTACCCACATGCTGTCCAGAAGACCACCTATCAACCCGGACTCTAGATTCTAGGATTAAAGATGAGCTCCGGGAGGGCAGCATGAGCAATAGGCCGCGACGTAAAAAAAAGAAAAAAAAAGAAAGGGAAAGCAGGTGAAAAGTTGATCAGAGGGGAGAAAGGTAAGAGAAAGGTGTGGTGTGGTGTGGTGTGGTGTGGTGTGGTGTGAGGGGAGGGAACAGCCGTGAAAAGGGAATGGCCCGGAGAGGGGAGAGTAAGTGAGGGGAGAGGGGAGGTAAGAAGCAGGTGTGAATGAAGGGGAGGAAAAACAGATGCGAGACAGGTATGGGGGAGGAAACGAGGGGAAAAGAGGTGTGTGTGTGTGTGTGTGTGTGTGTGTAAACAATGAAGCAAGCGAGGGGCAACAGGTGTACAGAAGGTGAGAGGAGGGAAAAAAGAGAATCAGAAATGCAGTGGAGTGAGAGAACAGGAAAAAAAAATAACAGACGAAACGTACAAAGGGTAAAGATAAACTGTATATACGGTAACTAAAAAAACAAATGTGTATAATAAGGGAAAATTGTTGGTAAAGTAAATAAAGAATAATAATAGGAGGCTTGAATGAGTAAGATAAAAAAAAGAACGGTCGGAGAAAGAAAAGAGAGAAAAACAAGTTAATGATTATGATAACAAACAGGAATAATAAGAAAAGGAAGAAACAAATATGAGGAACAAATGAATAAGGAAAAGAAAATAACAAAAACAAAAAAAGAAGAAATGGACAGAATACACAATTACACAAAATACACAATACACACACAAAAAAAGACAACAAGAGGAAGATGATAACAAGCAGTAATATGAAGAAGAGTAAGAAAAAATATGAGGAACAAAAGAAGAAGAAAAAGAAGAAAAATAACAAAAACAAGAAGAAATGGAAAGAATACAAAAAAAACAATAATGAAGAAAATAACACAAATACACAGAAAAACAAAAGAAAAATAACAAAAACAAGAAGAGAAGAAATGGAAAGAATACAGAAAAAAACAATAATGAAAAAATAACAAAAATACACACAAAAAAAACGAAAAAAAAAGAGGAAGAGGCGTCGGCGTAGGCGGGAACGTTGGCGGAGAAAGAGCAGCAGCAGCGCCAGGACGGAGGGAGGGAAGAAGACCCACAGTACGAGAAAGAGGAAGAGGAGGAATAATTCTGATGATAACGGCAGAAGAGGGGAGCGAGCGAGCGAGTAGCACAGGTGACAATGGGGCATAATTAGCTGACAAAAGCGGTGATTACCTCGCTAATTGGTTATTGACGAGGCTAATGGATACACCTGTCCAAACCCATATACATTTAAATCCGGTAAGGGGAGAGGGGAGGGGAGGGGAGGGCGACAAGTGAGGTGAGAGAAGGAGGGGAGGGAAGGAGGGCAGGTGAGAACGGAGGTGAGGGGAGAGGGGGAGAGAAACAGGTAAAGTGAGGTGAGGGGTAGAAGGGAGGGGGAGGGAAGGGAGAAAAAAGGGAGGGGAGGGAGAGGTGAAGAAGGGAGGGGAGAGAGGGAGAGGGAGGAAGGAGAAACAAGGGAGGGGAGGGAGAGGTGAAGAGGGTGAGAGGGGAAGGGGAGGGGACGGAGAGGAGGAAAGGGGAAACAGGGTGTGGTGAGAGAGAGGAGGGGGGAGAAGCGCAGGGGAGAAGGAAGGGGAGGAGAGGTAGAGCGGGGAATGGGAGAGGGGACGGAGAGGATGAAAGAGGGAACAGGGAAATGGGTGGTGAAGGAGAGGGAGGGAGGGAAGAAGGCAGGTGAGAAGGAAGGGGAGGAGAGGGGGGGAGGAGAAAAGGGAAGTGAGGGATAGAGGGGAGGAAAGAAATGCAGGGAGAGGGGAGGGGAGTGGAGGGAAGGGGAGAGGGGCAGGTGAGAAGGGAGGGGAGGAGAGGGGGGGAGGGAAGACAACGGGAGGAGAAAAGGGAAATGAGGGAGAGGGAAGGAAAGAAATGCAGGGAGAGGGGAGGGGAGGGGAGAGAAGGGGAGAAGGGCAGGTGAGAAGGAAGGTGAGGGAAGAGGGGACAGGGAAACAGGTGTGGTGGGGGGAGGAGAGAAGGGAGAGGAGGGAGAGAGGAGGGAAGAAAGGGAGAGACAGGTAATGTAAGGGTGAGAGGGAAAGAAAGAACAGGGAAACGAGAGAGAAAAGGAAAGGAAGGACTAAGTGACAGGGGAGAAGGGAAGGAGTTGAGCAGGGAGAAGGAGGGAAGAGGAGAGGGGAAAAAAAGAGGTAGGGGGAGAAGGAGGAGGGAGAGAGAAAGTGCAAGGGCTAAGTAGACAAACGCAAACATAGGCAAGCTCAGGGAGAAAAGGGAGGAAAGAGCAGGGCGAGGGAGGGGAGAGACGGCCAGGGAAAAGGAAAATGAGGAAGTGGGAGGGGAGATGAATAAAAAGGAAGAGCTGGGAGACAAACAGGTATGAGGGAACAGGTGAAATCAGGAAGAGGGGAGAGGAGGGAGGGAGGAGAGGAAGAGGGAAAAGCGAGGGGAGAGAGAATGATAGGCAAGAGAGAGAGAGAGAGAGAGAGAGAGAGAGAGAGAGAGAGAGAGAGAGAGAGAGAGAGAGAGAGAGAGAGAGAGAGAGAGAGAGAGAGAGAGAGAGAGAGAGAGAGAGAGAGAGAGAGAGAGAGAGAGAGAGAGAGAGAGAGAGAGAGAGAGAGAGAGAGAGAGAGAGAGAGAGAGAGAGAGAGAGAGAGAGAGAGAGAGAGAGAGAGAGAGAGAGAGAGAGAGAGAGAGAGAGAGAGAGAGAGAGAGAGAGAGAGGTTTGGGTGGGAGAGGAAACTGCGTAGTGGATAGGAAAGGATTACAGGAGGGAAAGAGGAGGGAAAAAATGGATTATAATAAAGGAGAAGCCTGATTAGCGAGGAAATTTGGTTTTAAAGAGAAAGAAAAAAGGGAAAAAAAGGGAAAAAAAGGGAAAAAATTAAATGCGTACAAAATCCTTAAGAGCAGAAGAAAATAGAAAAGAAAAAAAAGAAAAGATTACAAAGAAAGAAAAAAGAAAGACTGACAGAGGGAATGAAAAAAAGGAAGAAAAAAGAAACATTGAGAGAAAGAGAATAAGAGAATGTATGAAAAAAAGGGAAAAAAGAAAGTATGAAAACAGACACAAAGAAAGATTGATAAGCAGAGAAATGGAAACACAAAGATGGATAAAAAATAAAAAGTAAAAGAGGAAATAAATGAAAAGGCGCAGGCAAAAAAAAATAAAAGACAGGAGTTGAGGAGAAAAAAAGCAAAACACAAAAGGGAGAAAAAAAAAAAAAAAGGGTCGCATAAATTACATTACATGCCTGCTTGGGGAGAGATAAAAAGAGGAGGGGGAGGGGAGGGGAGGGGAGGAGGAGCCAAGGGGAGAAGGGGAGAGGACGAAGGAAGGAAGGGAGAGGGATGGGAAAAGATTACAGATTTATGAGGAAAAAAAAAGAGAGGAGAAAAGGAAGAAATATTAATTGAATACTTCCGTGAGAAAAGATGAAGGGGAGAAAAGGAAAAAGAGAGAGAGAGAGAGAGAGAGAGAGAGAGAGAGAGAGAGAGAGAGAGAGAGAGAGAGAGAGAGAGAGAGAGAGAGAGAGAGAGAGAGAGAGAGAGTAATAAGGGATTGAATATTTTTTTAAGGAAATGAGAGAAGAGAAGAAAGCAAATTACGAGACATAGATATTAAAAGAAGGAAAATACTGCAGGGGTTTAAATGCCAAGATTATGAGCAAGAAAAAATTGTGGGGAGGGAAAATCCTTGAATATTCAACAACAAAAAATTAAAAGAAAAAAATGACACGTGTAGGATAAAAGGATATAAGGGGAATTAAAGGGATAAATGGGCGAAATTGCACAAAGAGATAAGATAGTTTGCAGTTTTAAGGAAGGGAAAAAAAAGGAAGGTACTGAATGACATAGGAAGAAAATTAAAAAAAAGGGAAAACTAAAATATACACCTGAGACTGAAAGAAAATTAAAGAGAAAGGAAGTGAGATAAGAAAATAAATGATAAAGAAAAAAAATATTAACACTAAATTGAAAAGATGAAAAAAATGAAGGGAAGGAAAAAAAAGGATGATAGATAGGCCTACAAAACTAAAAAGATGAAAAAAATGAAGGGAAGGAAAAAAAAGGATGATAGATAGGCCTACAAAACTAAAAAGATGAAAAAAATGAAGGGAAGGAAAAAAAAGGATGATAGATAGGCCTACAAAACTAAAAAGGTGAAAATAAGTAAAACTCTGAATTATATATAAAAAAAAGTGCATAAAAAGTTGAGGACGGCAAGATATACATGAAAAAAATACCGTTGATTGAAAGGGCAGAGAAAGGAGAATAAACGATACGGGGACAAACAGAAAAGAAAAGTTAAATTTATGACGAATAAAACAACAAAAATATCGAAACTGGGTCAAGGCGAAGAAAAAAAATGAAATGAATAAAAGGAAAGAAACTGTTTGTAGGAGAGAAAAACAGAATAAAAATGAAAAACGAGAAATAGCAAAAAGGAGTCTTATAAAATATTACTTCTACTACTACAACTATTATTATTACAACTACTACTACTGCTACTACTACTACTGCTACTGTTACTACTGCTACAACTACTACTACTACTACTGCTACTACGATATGATTTGAATAGTATAACAAAACAACAATTCCCACAAAAAAAAAAAAGAGTTGACTTGAGGGGAACAAACAAAGATCAGACAGAAAAAAAAAAGTTACCGTAAAAATAAAAGGAATTAAATATAGAAACGGAGAATGCAAATGCGACAGAAAAAAAAGTCGAAAACGAGGAGAAAAAGAGGAAAAAAAGTACGGATATGAGAGAAAAAAAAGCACACTTTGAATGAGAAAATTTAATCAAAAGTATTTAAGGGTAAGGAAATAGTAATACCGGAGAGGAAAGAAAGGAAAGAAAAAATATATATAAATGGAAGAGAAAAACAAGAAAATGCGAGAAAAGAAATTAAGGACAAGACAAGATTAGGGTGAAAATTATTAATGTTATTGGATGAGAGAGAGAGAGAGAGAGAGAGAGAGAGAGAGAGAGAGAGAGAGAGAGAGAGAGAGAGAGAGAGAGAGAGAGAGAGAGAGAGAGAGAGAGAGACGTAATTTCGAGCAAACAGGGAAATTATTGATGAGACGAAGATGGAGAGAGAGAGCGGAGAAAAACAAACTGAGGACACAAACAAGGTAGAAAATAGAGATAAAAATGTAATTAGAGGAAAAGGAAGAGAGGAAAGAAAAGAAAGAACAATGGCAGAAAAGTAGGAAGGGAAGGAAAGGAGGAAGGGGAAGGAAAGGTTGGAAAGGGAAGTAAAGGAGGAATATGGAGTAAAGGAGAAAAGAATGAAGGGGAGGAACGGTTGGAAAGGGAAGTAAAGGAGGAAAGGAGGAAGGGGAGGAA
This sequence comes from Eriocheir sinensis, assembly GCF_024679095.1. NCBI lineage: Eukaryota > Metazoa > Arthropoda > Malacostraca > Decapoda > Varunidae > Eriocheir > Eriocheir sinensis. The sequence continues at coordinate 3,407,672 of NC_066545.1, forward strand.
CGGTTGGAAAGGGAAGTAAAGGAGGAAAGGAGGAAGGGGAGGAACGGTTGGAAAGGGAGGTAAAGGAGGAGAGGGAAGTAAAGGAAGGAAAAAGGAAAAAGGGAAGAAAAGGAAAAAGGGAAGGAAGGCAAGAAGGGAAGAAAAGAAGGGAAGAAAAACTGTAATTACGGGAAAAGGAAGAAAGGAAAGAAAAGAATGCTGATACTAAATAAAAAAAAAGATGAAAAATTTAAAGGATACGCTAAATGAAACAAAATAAAACAAGAAAATAAAAGAAAAACAGATAGAAGAAATGCAACAAAAAAAATAATGCTATGCTGAAAAATAAATGAACAGTTGAAAATAATGTGAAAAATATGAAACCTAGATAAAAAAAAAAATACATGGGAGAAGTAAGGAAAAAGAGCAGACAAATCCTAGACACCAGGAAAAATAAAATGAATAAATAATAAAAACAAAAAATAAAAAATGGGAAAATAAAAGAGAAAAACACGACAACCGCCTCCACGTGGGTGACCTAAAAAAATATAACAACGAAAATAAATAAATAAACAAATAGAAAACACAAAATGATGCAAAATAAATCGTTAAAGGATGGTTGAGATAAAAAGGAAAAGGTAGAGGTGGGAGAGGCGACGGATACGGGAGAGAAGGAGTGAGTAGAGAAGGGGAGGGAAAGGGGAAGAGGGGAGAGGAAAAAGAAGCGACGGATACGGGAGAGAAGGAGTGAGTAGAGAAGGGAAGGAAAGGGGAAGAGGGGAGAGGAAAAAGAAGCGACGGATACGGGAGAGAAGGAGTAAGTGGAGAAGGGGAGGGAAAGGGAAAGAGGGGAGATGAAAAAGAAGGATGGAGAGAAGGAGGAGAAGGGAGGAAAGGGAAAGAGGGAGATGAAAAGAAGGACGGATGGGAAGAGGGAGAGGAAAAGAAGGATACGGGAGAGAAGGAGTTAGTGGAGAAGGGGAGGGAAAGGGGAAGAGGGGAGAGGAAAAAAGAAGAGTGAATGGGGAAAATGAAGTGGATGGATACAGGAGCGAATGTGTGAGTGGAGAAGGGGAAGGAAAGGGGAAGAGGGGAGAGGAAAAAGAAGAGTGAATGGGAAGAATGAAGTGAATGAGTGTGAGTGAGTGAGTGGGTGAGTAAGCAGTAGAGCTAATGGAAACGGCAGTGTAAAAGAAAGCGAGCGAGTGAGATTGAGTGAGGGAGTGGGCGAGAGAGAGAGAGAGAGAGAGAGAGAGAGAGAGAGAGAGAGAGAGAGAGAGAGAGAGAGAGAGAGAGAGAGAGAGAGAGAGAGAGAGAGAGAGAGAGAGAGAGAGAGAGAGAGAGAGAGAGAGAGAGAGAGAGAGAGAGAGAGAGAGAGAGAGAGAGAGAGAGAGAGAGTTAATGGATACAGAAGGGAGTGTATATGAATGTGAGCGACTGAGTGCATATATAGTGAGTGTGTGGGTGAGAGTTACTCATTACCGTACGCGAGTGACTAACTAACTGACTGAATGAATGAATGAATGAATTACGGTGTAGGTGGGAGTGAGTAAGCGAGTTCATGCTAGTAAGTGCGTGAATGAGTGAGCTATTGAATGAGTGAGTGACTAAATGATTGACTAACATAATGACTGACTGAATTGAGTGTGCAGCTGGGAGTGAGTGAGGGCGTGAATGAGTGAGTGAATGAATGAGTGAGCGAGTTGCATGTGTGAGTGAGCGAGTGAGTGAAAGCAGAGTTCAAGGGAGGATCAAGAGAGCTCCGGGGGCGATTTAGACCCAGCCAAAGGGAGGATTAATGATTCAAAGGGAGATTACAAACTAAATGGAAATGCCAAGAGACAGGCCGAGTGAGAGAGAGAGAGAGAGAGAGAGAGAGAGAGAGAGAGAGAGAGAGAGAGAGAGAGAGAGAGAGAGAGAGAGAGAGAGAGAGAGAGAGAGAGAGAGAGAGAGAGAGAGAGAGAGAGAGAGAGAGAGAGAGAGAGAGAGAGAGAGAGAGAGAGAGAGAGAGAGAGAGAGAGAGAGAGAGAGAGAGAGAGAGAGAGAGAGAGAGAGAGAGAGGGAATAACGAGGATAAAAATGCAATTAATTTAAAGGGAGAGAAAAATTACGGAGGGAGGAAGAAAAAAAAGGAGAGAGAAAAAGAGAGAATGTCGGATCTGAAAAATTACTGTAAAAACTAAAGAAAAAAATAGTTGAACAGTTTGAAAGTCAAGTCTCTCTCTCTCTCTCTCTCTCTCTCTCTCTCTCTCTCTCTCTCTCAATTAACATATTCTCTTCTTCCTTTTCTCCTCACGCTTCCTTCCTTCCCCTCCTCCTTCCCGTCCCTTCCCCTCCTCCCCACTCTTCCTCTCCTCCCTACTTCTTCCACTCCCCTGCCCCATTCCCCTTCACCCTCCCATCCCCCATTCCCCCTTCACTCCCTACCCAATCCCCTCTTCACTCCCTCCCCCATTACCCCTTCTTCCCCTCCCACCTTTCCCATCACTCCCTCCCTCTCACCTTCTCACCCCTTTCCTTTCCCCTTCCCCCCCTTCCCCCATTACCTATCGTGTCCATTGCATCGACAACCCATTATTGCCACAAGTACGCACTCCCCTCTACCTTACTTTCTCCCCAACAACCATTCCTTCTCCCCTCCCTCATCCCTTTCCTCCCCCTCCCTCTCTCCCCCATTCCCATGATCAGCAGAGGATAATGGGCCATATCTTCCCCCATTAAACTGACTAATGGGGCGAGTCTGTGACGAAGAGGGGAGGGAGGGAATGGAGGAGGAGGAGGGGAAGGAAGTAATGAAGGAGGAGGGGAAGATAGGAAGGAAGGAAGGAAGGAAGGAAGGATGGGAGGAAGGAAGGATGGAAGAAGGGATGTGATGTGGTGTGGTGTGGTGTGGTGTGGTGTGTGTGTGTGTGTGTGTGTGTGTGTGTGTGTGTGTGTGTGTGTGTGTGTGTGTGTGTGTGTGTGTGTGTGTAGAATGAGGAGGAAAGGTTTAACAATAGTGGCAGAGAGAGAGAGAGAGAGAGAGAGAGAGAGAGAGAGAGAGAGAGAGAGAGAGAGAGAGAGAGAGAGAGAGAGAGAGAGAGAGAGAGAGAGAGACGGGGGGAGGAGGTAGGTCAGTTCAATAATTAATTAGTCTATAATACTCTATATGATGTAGAATATAACCAGCCTGTCTCTATATATCAGTGTTGTATTATAGATATGATGGAGCGTGTGTGTGTGTGTGTGTGTGTGTGTGTGTGTGTGTGTGTGTGTGTGTGTGTGTGTGTGTGTGTGGAGCTTAAGCCGTGATGAATTAAAGATTAAGCGAGGATAAATATACATGATTTTTTTTAATTCATCTAGTCGTATTATGTTCTCTCTCTCTCTCTCGCCCCCTCCCCCCGCCTGTAGCACTATTTTCCACATTACAGCATTAATATTATTGCATTAGCCGCTCGCCGCTCCTCTCTCATTCAGATCAATTCAAAAACTCATTATTTAGGGAAAGGTCCAGTCCCCGCCCCCTCCCCTGCCACCCCCCCCCCCTGTCACCACACCAGTCCCCACATACACACCCCTCTCTCACTTCCTATCAGCCACACCCATTCTCCAACACCCACTCACACACACACACACACACACACACACACACACACACACACACATCTAGAGCCCACCACACACACACACACACACACACATGAATGGATACTGCTAAAGGTGATGGTGATAGCGGTAGTGGTGATGGTGATGGTGGTGATGGTGATGGTGGTGGAGGTGATTATGGTAGAAGTAATATGTAGGTGGTGATGGTGATGATGAGCAGCAGGTGGTGATGATGGTAATGGTGATGACAAATATGAATGTTAAGAGGTGACAATGATGGTGATGATAATGGTGATGATGATGATGGTAGTGATGAAGGGCAGCCAGGTAGTGTAGAGGCCAAAAATATAAATATCGAACATTGCAAAAGTGAAAATTAAAAATACTCTCCGACTGAACATACCAATAACGATAATGAACAGGACGGAGGTAGTAGTAGTAGTAGTAGTAACAATTTTAGTAGTATTAATAGTAGCCGTGGTAATAATAATGGTAGCAGTAAAAGTAGTAGTAGTAGTAGTAGTAGTAGTAGTAGTAGATGTTAATACAGAAAACTAATGAAATACCAATACCAGTTATTACCCCCAAAAATATTATGACAACGCCAATAATAATGCTAATAATACTAACAACAACAACAACAACAACAACAACAACAACACTTTACACCGTCAGCACCGAGGACATGAATTTTTAAAGAGCGAATGTCACTGAAACACCATTGCAACATTTTACCGGGTGTTGTGAGAGAGAGAGAGAGAGAGAGAGAGAGAGAGAGAGAGAGAGAGAGAGAGAGAGAGAGAGAGAGAGAGAGAGAGAGAGAGAGAGAGAGAGAGAGAGAGAGAGAGAGAGAGAGAGAGAGAGAGAGAGAGAGAGAGAGAGAGAGAGAGAGAGAGAGAGAGAGAGAGAGAGAGAGAGAGAGAGAGACAGACACAGACAGACAAAGACAAACAGGCAGACGCACATACAGACATATAAATACACTTACAGAGATAAAGACAGACACAAACCTACAGACAGACAGACAGACAGACACGTACGGACAGGAACAAACAGTGACAGACATACGGACAGACACATACAGAAAAAAGCCACCCAAACAAACACAAAAGTACACAAACATACAAACAGAAAGACAAACAAACACAGACAAGGACAGACAGACAAACACATATACACACACACATACACGTACACACACAACCCCTTTTATTTCAGAGGCAACGTCTGCACACAATCAAGTAAACCGACCCTACTGTGTCTGTGGTGATTGTTGTTGTTGTTGTTGTTGTTGTTCTTGTTGTTGTTGTTGGTGGTGGTGGTGGTGGTGAGCTGATGTCTGTCAAGGAAGGTCGGAGCAGAAGTTTCCAAATATATATTGTTCCTCTTATTTCCCGAGAGATGGAGTGTTTTTTAAGGTCAGTACCAGAATGGATAC
>NC_066545.1:3417676-3437676 GCF_024679095.1 Eriocheir sinensis
ATCCGTTTATTTTAACTCTCCATCTTCTCCTACTTATCTTCTTCCTTCTTTTTTGTTATCTGCATTTTTCTACTTTTTTTTATATATTTTGTTTCCTTTTTGTCTAATCCTATTTTTTTCATATTTTGTTTTTATCATCTCCTCCTCCTCCTCCTCCTTTTAATTTTAACTCTCCATCTTCTTCTACTCTTCTTCTTCCTTCTTTTTTGTTATCTGCATTTTTCTACTTTTTTATATATATTTTGTTTCCTTTTCGTCTTATCCTATTTTTTTCATATTTTGTTTTTATCATCTCCTCCTCCTCCTCCTCCTCCTCCTTTTAATTTTAACTCTCCATCTTCTACTCATCTTCTTCCTTCTTTTTTCTTTTCTTCATATTTCTATTTTTTTTTATATTTAGTTTCCTTTTTGTCTTATCGTAATTTTTTCATATTTTGTTTTCATTATCTCCTCCTCCTCCTCCTCCTCCACTTCTTCCTCCTCATCCTCCACCGCTTCTTCCTCCTCCTCCTTCTCCTTTCACCATGTCCTTCACTCCAATACCTTCCTTCTTTTTTTGTTTTCTTCATATTTCTACTTTTTTTATATTTTGTTTCCTTTTTGTCTCATCCTATTTTTTTCATATTTTGTTTTTCTCTCCTCCTCCTCCTCCTCCACTTCTTCCTCCTCCTCCTCCTCCGCTTCTTCCTCCTCATCCTTCTCCTTTTAACATGTCCTTCACTCCAATACCTCAACACATACTACTCATCTTCTTCCTTCTTTTTTTTTCTCTTCATATTTCTACTTTTTTTTATAATTGTCTTATCCTATTTTTTCATATTTTGTTTTTATCATCTCCTCCTCCTCCTCCTCCACTTCTTCATCCTCCTCCTCCTCTTAACATATCCTTCACTCCACTACCACAACACACGCAGGTATTAGCATTCGACATCATACAGCAGCAACGCTCATTCATTCTCGTCGCCAAAGGGCCAGAATTCTCAGACGCTTCCGCCCCTCGCAGCAAACAGTTTCAGACGCCACAAGGGAGATAAGTCAGGTTCTCATGCGTGTTCTCTTTTAATGTTCACTGTCAAACAACAATGAACTAGGCTCAGAAAACGACCACTAGGAATCTCTACTACCTACCTACAACTTCTACGAAAGGTTGATCAGATAGGTGTGTTGGATGAAGAAATGAGTGAGAATTTGAACCTTGGTAAGTATAACAGCTGTCCCCTCTATAAGTGAGATAAGATAAGAAACAAGGAATTGAATGATCCCCTGACATAAAGGACGTTAAGGACCTCACATAAATAAGAAATGATAGGCCATAAACACTAGTAAATAAGGAAGAGCAAATACTTGATTAATACGTGAACAAGAGAACTTTTATTTTGCTTTACGGCAAAGGAGGTAGCTAAAAGGCAAGGAAAAAGATACAGAAAATAAGATAAATGAAAGGAGATAAGTATATAGAAATAACTACAATTAGAGCAGAATAAACATATACGTAGTTAAGAGCTTGGTTATTAGACAGATTATACGGTACAGTAAACACATATACAGAGACATGAGATAGATAGATAAATAAGTATATGAATAGATCAACAGATAAGTATATGATGAAGCAATAACAAAAAATAGATAGACATACATATTAAGGTAAATACAGACACACAAATAATTGGGGAGATGTAGACAAGTAAGTGAATATGTATAAAGATGAATTTAAAACCCAGAAATAGACATATAGATAGCTCAATAGATTAGGATGGTAGTCAGAGCAGACGATGAACAGCTCAAAGAAGAGGCTTTCAAAGGGGTTCACCTATCACCACCACCACCACCACCACCACCACCACTATCACCACCACCACCATTGCTTCCATCGCTTCCAGTTTAGCCTTTACTTTGATTTTCCAGGTGGGTGAGTGGTGGTGAAGGTAGTGGTGGCGGTGGTGGTGGTGGAGGTGGTGGTGGTGGTGTGATTCCCTAATTATCTCCCTTCGACTGGCTGCTTCAGTGAGGCTTCAATTGGCTTCCTCCACTACCTGGCCGTGATGCTTGATGTGGCGGAGGCGGCGGCGGTGGTGGTGGTGGTGGTGATTGGTCTAGGTTCAATATTGGAGATGTATCACCACCATTCCTACCAAGACTCTCACCGTCACGTTTCTAAAGCAGTCATCACTCATCACCACCACCACCATCAACACCACCACCACCAATCCATGTATCGCCCTTATCACCAAAATCGTCACTGGAAAACGTCTATCAACATCACTACCACGATCACCACCGTCACATTTCTATAGCAGTCATCACCACCACCACCATCAATACCACCAACACCAATCCATGTATCGCTTTCATCACCAAAATCGTTACAGGAAAACAATAATCAACATCACTACCACTATCACCACCGTCACCTTAATATAGCAGTCATCACCACCACCACCATCAACACCATCAACACCAATCCATGTATCGCCTTCATCACCAAAATCGTCGCAGGAAAGCAACAATCACCATCACTACAACTTCTATCACCACTGCAGTCACCATTTCTATACCATTCATCACCACTACGATCAACACCACTAGCAATGTATCGCCTTCATCACAACCAAAGTTGTTACTGGAGAACTGTCACTATCATCATCACTACTACTATCATCACCATTGCCGTCATCATTTCTATAGCACGCATCACCACTACTACTACTACCCCTTCATCACCAAAATCATCACCACCATCACCACCACTACTGTATACAAATGAAGAGCAACCCAACACCACCGAAAAATGCACCACCTCTGTATCCACCATAAAAAACATCACCATCTCCACCATCACTATCATCACCATCCCTTCTTCACTTCTACATCGCTACTACCACGAAAATAAATAAACCACCCGTCTCTCTCTCTCTCTCTCTCTCTCTCTCTCTCTCTCACACACACACAATATAATACGCTAGAACCTACCACAAACTACCACCGCCACCACCATCACTACCATCACCACCACCACAAACAACCACCACCACCACCACCATCACTACCATCACCACCAATACCACCACCACCACCAACAACGATATAATGGAGTCTTACATGCGCCTGGCTCTCACATTTCATCTCCTCTAGTGGTGTGTGTCTCCATTACACACACACACACACACACACACACACACACACACACACACACACACACACGCACACACATGTAAACCTTGGTGTAGGTCCAGAAATGTGAATCCGTGGAAGGGAAAAAAAAATAAGTGCGTAGTATGTTTTTTTATATCCACGAGAGAGAGAGAGAGAGAGAGAGAGAGAGAGAGAGAGAGAGAGAGAGAGAGAGAGAGAGAGAGAGAGAGAGAGAGAGAGAGAGAGAGAGAGAGGAGGGGATAGATGGAATAGAATAGGGACAGGCCAGAAAGGAGAGGGAAGGAATGGAGAGAACACAACAGGGGAGAAAGAGGGAAGGAGAGAGAACGAAGAGAGGAAAAGGTAAATAGGAAAAGAGAGGACGGGAGACATAGGGAGAAGGGAGAGAAGGAAAGGGAGACAGAGAGAGAGGGAGGGAGAGGGAAATGGAGGGAGAGGAGAGACAAGGAGGGGAGTCAGGGATTTAATCAATCGGAACAAATGACTAACGGCGCCAGACCACATCCTTGAGAGAGAGAGAGAGAGAGAGAGAGAGAGAGAGAGAGAGAGAGAGAGAGAGAGAGAGAGAGAGAGAGAGGATGGGGACGAAGGCGAAGGAAGGGAGAAACAAGAACCATATTTCACACACACACACACACACACACACACACACACACACACACACACACACACCTCTACTTAATTAAAAGAAGTAGGCTACAGGAAGGGTGGCTATGTATATGAATTTACGGAGGAGGAGGAGGAGGAGGGGGGGGAGACACCTTAGTTAATTACCCATATCCAGGTAATCAAATTGTACAGAGAGAGAGAGAGAGAGAGAGAGAGAGAGAGAGAGAGAGAGAGAGAGAGAGAGAGAGAGAGAGAGAGAGAGAGAGAGAGAGAGAGAGAGAGAGTGTTATCGCCGCATGCCACATTCACAGTGAAGTCGCTTGCGGCTTCGTAGATAATTTAAGGAAACCTATGATATAAGATAATTTAAGGAAACCTATGATATAAGGAAACATAGTGTAATAAAGAATGTGTAAGTTTTAGGTAGTGAAGATGGGGACAGAGCTGCAGAGTGGTGTTGGCTGCTCGATGTTTACAGACAGGAGTGTCAGCTCAGCGTATCGTAATATCACTACACGTGCATCTTTGACGAGTCAACATGTATGGCAGGGCCAGCAGCCGGAAAATGCTTACGCGGGGACACTCATGTAAGAGACCTCCTCGGGAGGGCAGAAAGTGACGCGCCCTCGTCGTGGTCAGACCTCTGGCGAAAAGTTGTACTTCCCGTCTACCTCTCTAAGGCCTAGAATACGTAAGTTCTTACCGTACACGTTACTGACATATTTCTGGTATATGACATTTGCCTGATATATACGTAAAAGGCCGTCCTTCTCGGCGAGAGGGTGGGGGAGGAGAGATGGTACGACCCGTTGAGGGGCCCCTCCTTTTCTTCTATGCCCTTGCCGAGGAGAACAGGCCATATTGTCGTCAAGTAGCGTATACTTAGTACATTCACGCCCTCACGTGCTTCTTACCTTGTCACATGGTCAATTTGTGTCAATTTGTGTAACTAAAGGACCACTGTATTTCAGGTTTGACCGAAAAACGAATAAATGTGATTCGCGTCAACGTACGGGCCTGCTTCTCATTAATCCTCCAATACTGCCCCACTGGGCGGTAACTGTCAAACGTATTTCATGGCTTGATGGAGCTACAGTCCACGCCCCGACGTCCACCCTCTTGCGACCACGACGAGAGCTTGTTTCGAGTGCAAGACAGTGATCGCCCCAGCTACGAGGGTTCGTGGGCGGCCTGTGCGCTGCCCCTCGAATTAGGAGTCTACCCGCTGTGCGCAAGTGTGTGTACGTGCGCACGTGTGCGCCGCCCCTCGGGGTGGGAGCTGGCGTCGTTTTTCGCTGCACCGCCTCTTCGCTGAGTGTGTTCGTGCGTACTGTGTCTGGTATAGCGGCGGTGTCCAACGGAGTGTCGTGGGTGCCCACGGCCTCACCTCAACTGCGGAAGTGGACTGTTTGTGCGTTTATGCGTACGTACGCCCGGCTCCTCTGGAACGGAGCGGGCACCCACAGTGTGTTCGTACGTGTGTTTGCGTGTGAGGGCACCGCCTCTGAGCGGCGCTGTTGCTCCTGCGCTGCCCCACCGCCAAGTGTGTGTTCGTACGTGTGTTTGCGTGTGAGGGCACCGCCTCTGAGCGGCGCTGTTGCTCCTGCGCTGCCCCACCGCCAAGTGTGTGTTCGTACGTGTGTTTGCGTGTGAGGGCACCGCCTCTGAGCGGCGCTGTTGCTCCTGCGCTGCCCCACCGCCAAGTGTGTGTTCGTACGTGTGTTTGCGTGTGAGGGCACCGCCTCTGAGCGGCGCTGTGGCTCCTGCGCTGCCCCACCGCCAAGTGTGTGTTCGTACGTGTGTTTGCGTGTGAGGGCACCGCCTCTGAGCGGCGCTGTGGCTCCTGCGCTGCCCCACCGCCAAGTGTGTGTTCGTACGTGCGTGTGCGTGTGAGGGCGCCGCCTCTGAGCGGCGCTGTTGCTTCTGCGCTGCCCCACGGGCAAGTGTGTGTTCGTACGTACGCGTGGCATTACCCTGCGTGTATCGGGTACAAGGGAGGGGCCACTCAGCCACCCCTCGGCGGTCACAGGCGTGTGTTTGCGTGTGTTCGTGTATTTACATGTAAGGCTTCATGTATGTACGTGTGCTCACCGTAGTATGCAGAAATACGGTTATGATATTAATGGTATGACTACATTATGAACACGACTGGTAGGCTGTTAGTGTGGCTGTGGAAATACCGGTGATAGCTTCCCCCTGTGAACCATATTAAAGAGAGGCAGCGGTACTATCAATTGAACAAACACAGCGGTACCAGGCAGCGAGAGAGGCAGCGGTACTATCAACTGAACAAACAGCGGTACCAGGGAACGAGAGATGCAGCGGTACGATCAATTGAACATATACAGCGGTGCCAGGCAGCGAGTACCAGACCGGGAATAAGACAAGTGCCAAGCGACAAATTGATTGGTGTAGTACCATCCGTTCAGCTGAAGCCGTCCACCATGGAGAATAGTGGAACTGCTCAAGAATCCTCAGATGGAGGAAGAAGAAACGAGGGCGATAGCGAGCCCTCAAGGCAAGAACAACAATTGGCAACGGTGATGGGTAATGTTTGCCGGATTCTAGCACAAACAGTAACATCACTGACTGAAATGCAAGCATCCTTCCACCGAAAACGACAGGTGTTAGACGGTGCAAGCACATCAGCTGGGTCGGGATCGATCGCAAGTGAACATGTCATACCCTCTGGCCCTGAGCCACCTCACCAGGACGAATCAAGTACCGATAATCCTACTGTCCCTCACCAGGGGGAGTCAACCACAGATGGTCCCACTGTCCCTCACCAGGGGGAGTCACGGTCAGATAATACCGGACCCACACCACGAGGAGTCAAGTGCAGATGAATCTCAACTTCCTCAACAAGGAGAGTCCGATTCCGATGATGGAATCCTTGTCACCAAGTCGGTGAAGACTCTAGTAACCCAAATGCCCACTGGAGCCGTCACGGCGACTGGCCAGTCCAGCGACATCCACCGCCCCGTCAGGATGCCCCGAGAAGAAAGGATGCTCCACCCCAATGCTACAAGGGTCAGCAAGTGCCAGAACACAAAACTGCCAACTACAGGAAGACATCCGGCGAGTGAACCTCTATGACTCTATAAGTTTAGCTCAAAGACCACTGCCGAAATTCAGTGAGGGAACCTGTGGAGAATTCTGGGAGTTTAAGAGAGCCTCCAGCGACGCCTAGAATCTGCAGAAGTAACCGACGGATTGAGGTTGGAAGTCCTCGTCGATGTCTACAATGGCCCCGTCAAAGACGCTCTCAGAGGGTGTCTAAGGATAGAAGACTATAAAACGGGATACGAACAAGCCTGGGAGCTGCTCGACAAACGACACGGAGACAAATATGAGTACATTCGCCAACTAACAAAGAAAGTCCTACATGGTCCGCCTGTTCAGCTCCAGGATGAGAAAGGTCTCCAGAGGCTCGCAGACGAACTGGAACATGCAATAAGGGATCTAAAGCTTCTTGGCAAGCTCCAGCAGATTGATACATATGAGGCCACACAAACGCTTACAGGACGATTCAAAGGAAGCTCTGGGATGACTACATCAATCAGATGTATAGATACAAGATGAAACATGAAGAGACCCCTGGCGTTGAGTGGATACTGAAATTCGTAAAACTCATGGTTCAGAAGGCAGAAACTTCCTCAAAGGCACAAACACAAGGAGTGTCAAGGGAAGCAAGACAGCCTCTTCCCGACAGGAAACCAGTAAGCTTAGTGACCGCAACATCGGATTCAACCGTCCATGATGGACAAAAGTGTTCCCTTTGTAAGGAAGACCACCATCTCGGAGAGTGTACACAATTCCTCAGGATGACCTCTGTGAAACGAGAAGCAGTAATACGTGCCGAACGTCGCTGTTTTGCCTGTCTGAGTCGGCACCACCGAATAGCAGATTGCCATCTTAAGAAAAGATGCGGTATCGACGGCTGTCTGGTGTTCACTCGCACCTATTACACCACTTACACCTCAAAAAGGGTGCACAGGGTGCTAAAGGAACGTACAATAGAGACGAACAGAGTGGAGCCCCCCGCATGAGTGGGAGCAAAAGGACCGCCGTATCTGACGACACGCATCCGGATAGAACTGCTGCGCACAAAAGACCGAGAATAAAATTGGAAGCAACACCGGACGCCACGACCTCGAGGACCAGAACGGAGCAGAATTCGGTGGAGAGAGACTCCACACGAGGACATAACGTCTTGGTGACGGTCAACAAAGATGACCCTTATAGGTGGGTGAAGTCGTCACAAGGGAGACGACAAGAGGAGCCTGATGAAGAAAGGTCATGACTCGACGACACCACAAAGATCGCGCTTCCCATATTGAAGGTCAAGATTGAAGATGACAAAGGTAGTGGGATGATGACGGTAACCGGGGCCGTTTTAGATCCAGCGAGTGATCGATCATACTGTACACAGAAACTTGCAGATCAGCTCCGGGCTAAAGGAAGGCCGGCCTTTCGATCAGTACGCTAAAGAGTGACGAGGAAGCGGACACCGAGGAAATTAGGTTAAAGGTGACGAGCTTAAGAACACGAAAGAAACGCTCCATCATTATCCCAAGAGTTGTAGTTGTGGAACGTTTACCATCCACCCTGCCATCGGCGGCAGCGAATGTTCATGACGTCATCCCTTGGAAACACCTCCATGGCACTGCTCCTTGGCATGGACCGAAGGAGGTAGATCTTCTCATTGGTCAAGATGTTCCTCAGGCACTACTCCCTCTGGAAATACGACGTGGGAGGTACGGAGAACCATTTGCTGTGCGAACGACGCTAGGTTGGACTATCAACGGACCACTCGGACCACTACCAGTGCTCCACGGAAACAACGCGATTAGTCAGCTCAGCAAAGCACAGATGACCTTACCCAACATGCACCCTGAATACTTTTGGGATCACGGACCCATGGATCTTCTCGACAACGACCAAGCACTGTCCATCGAAGATCGGCGTGTGTTACGGTTGTGGGGCTACAACCACCCAAGTGAAAGGTCATTACCAATTCCCTATCCCGTTCCGGCAAGAGGAACCAGGTCTCCCAGACAACAAGATGATGGCAGAGCGAAGATTGTTTCACCTAAGACAACGACTCTTGAAGGACAAAACACTCGCAAAGGGGTACCAGGAAGAAATGAGAAGCTTACTTGCTGAAGGACACGCTGAACGCGTCCCGCGACATGAACTCGAAGCAAGACCTGGAGCGACCTGGTACCTTCCACATCATCCTGTGCTGAGTGCTAACAAACCGGGAAAGGTGAGGATAGTCTTCGACTGTGCAGCGACATGTAACACCGGATCACTGAATAGTCAGGTAATGCAAGGCCCGGACCTCAACAACAAATTGGTAGATATCCTCTTCAGGTTCAGACAAAGAAGAGTGGCACTGATGGCCGATGTTGAGGCGATGTTCCATCAAGTGCGGGTCGTACCAGAACACCGAGACGCATTACGCTTCCTGTGGTGGATTGGCCCTCAGATGTCTGGAACCCCAACAACCTATCGCATGAACGTCCACTTGTTCGGAGGCATATGGAGCCCGTCCGCTGCAGGCTACGCTCTGCAACGGACTTTTCAAGATCACGGAAAGAACCTTCACGAAGAAGTTAAGAGGGCGAGACATAACTTCTATGTAGACGATCTACTCCTATCCGTCAGTACCCCTGAAAAGGCAATGATCATTCTCCATCGACTACGTCAGACACTGAACAAAGGCGGATTCAGGCTCACAAAGTGGTTATGTAATCACAAAGACGTTTTGCGAACTGTTCCCGAGACAGAACGAGCTGCAGGTGTTAAGGAAGTGTTCTTTGACGACGACAGGCTTCCTGTTGAAAGAGCCCTAGGATCTTGTGGGACCTAGAAAAGGACGAACTAGGAATACGTGTCCAAGTCCCCGAAAAGCCAGAGACCAAACGAGGACTCTTGAGCACTATCAGTTCTCTCTACGACCCCTTAGGGATTGTCGCCCCCGCAGTCATTCCTGCCAAACTCCTTTTCCAAACGGAATGTAGGCGAGAAGCTGAATGGGATGAACCAATAACAGAGGAAGGGAAGACAATGTGGCGACGGTGGTTGACGGAACTACCTCATCTCACAAAGGTACGTATTCCTCGGTGGTACGCTGGGAGTGTTGCGAACCCCAAGTCCATCGTACAACTACACCATTTTTGCGATGCTTCGCAGCGGGCATACGGAGCTGTGTCCTATCTGAGAATTACTACTGATGAGGGACAACATCTGGTGTCCTTCGTGACTGGCAAGGCCAAGCTGGCACCGTTGAAACAACAAACCATACCCCGACTAGAGCTTTGCGCCGCAGTGCTGGCTGCCAGACTTGACACACAGCTGAAAGGAGCGTTAGAGTTGGAGATCAAAGACTCTGTGTTCTGGACCGATAGCACTGCTGTCCTACAGTATATACGGAACACTAGACGACGCTTTCACATCTGTCGCGAACAGAGTTGCTGCCATTCATGAAGCAACAAAGGCGGAGCAATGGCGTCACGTAAGTTCAGCGGACAACCCAGCGGATGACGCCAGTCGAGGAATATGGGGCACAGAGATGGCCGCAGGAGGCAGGTGGATTCAGGGCCCGCCATTCCTCAAGAAAGATGAAAAGTATTGGCCAAAATACCCATACCCGATCTCCGAAATCGGCGACACCGATCCGGAAGTAAAGAAGGAGGGTATCATATTGGTGGCGAAGATCAACAAATCTGCAGAGGTCCTGGAGAAGATATGTGCTCATCCTTCATCATGGTTCCAGCTAAAGAGGAATGTGGCATGGCTGAGGAAATTTATAAGATGGCGTTGTAACCTGTCTGAGGAAGGGCAAGTACAGGAGAAAGACCGTCTCAGCGTCGCCGAATTAGATGCAGCAGGACTGGCCATACTACGCTTAGTTCAAGAGCGACATTTCACTCGAGTATTGACGAACTTAAGAGGAGGACACCCCGTACAGGATAACACAGTAGCCAAGTTGGAACCTTTCCTGGATGCTGACGGACTGATCAAAGTGGGCGGGCGCCTACGACATGCCCTTCTCCATCCTGAACAAAGGAATCCCATACTGTTGCCAAGAGAAGCCAGGGTGACAGAACTCATAATAAGGGAAGTACACGAGACCAAGACAGGACACTCAGGGAGGGAGTATACCCTCTCGAGGCTACGCGAAAGGTTCTGGATCCCCAAGAGTCGGAAGTTAATTGACAAGATTACAAGAACATGCGTCAAGTGTCGAAGAATCAACTGGATCTCTACTAAACAACGTCACGCTGACCTGCCAGAAGACCGAGTCAGGCCCGGGGACAGACCTTTCACTTACACAGGAGTCGACTGTTTCGGCCCCTTCCTGAAAACAAGGCAGGACCCGGACGAAGAGGTGGGGTTGCTTGTTCACCTGCCTGGTCTCACGAGCTATTCACCTGGAACTCCTGGCTGCTCTGGACGGTGACTCATTTATAAATGCTGTAACAAGGTTCGCCGCGCGTAGAGGACCTCCACGTCGCGTCAGATCGGACAACGGTACGAACATCACGGGAGCAAACAGAGAACTCAGGGAAGCCGTGCAGGCTTGGAACTGTGAAAAGGGAGTACAAAACGCACTCTTACAGAAACAGATTGAGTGGGAGTTCAACCCACCTACTGCATCACACATGGGAGGTGTATGGGAACGACAGATCCGCACGGTAAAGAAGGTTCTACAAGCGGTAATAGGAGAGCAAGTCCTAGATGAGGAACGCCTCCACACTATATTCTGTGCTGTGGAAGACATCGTAAACGGACGCCCCATCACTCCCGTTTCAACCGACGTCAATGACTTGGAAGCCCTCACTCCCCATCATCTTCTGCGGAGTGGCCCAGATACCTTATCTGTGGGTGGGGAATACTCGATCGGCGAGACCTATCGACGGAGGTGGAAACATGCCCAGTTCATCGCTGATCAGTTCTGGAAACGATGGACAAATGAGTATCTTCCAACGCTTAGACAACGGCAAAGACGCTTGACAACTCCAAATCTTCAAGCAGGGGATATTGTCATCGTGTCCGGCCAACCTCTCCCTCGTCAGCAGTGGAGGTTGGGACGGATACTGGAAACCGTACCCGGAGACGATGGGGTGGTACGAAGCGCGAGGGTTAAGACGAAAGATTCAGTGATGCTTCGCCCAGTAACGCGACTCTGCCTACTGGAAGGAGTAGCACGATGAAACGAACGAAAAAAAAAAAAAAAAAAAAAAAGGAGCCCTAAATTCAGGTGATTTAGGTCTTGCTGCTCGTCTTTCGAGCAGAGCTCGACAGGGGGAGTGTTATCGCCGCATGCCACATTCACAGTGAAGTCGCTTGCGGCTTCGTAGATAATTTAAGGAAACCTATGATATAAGATAATTTAAGGAAACCTATGATATAAGGAAACATAGTGTAATAAAGAATGTGTAAGTTTTAGGTAGTGAAGATGGGGACAGAGCTGCAGAGTGGTGTTGGCTGCTCGATGTTTACAGACAGGAGTGTCAGCTCAGCGTATCGTAATATCACTACACGTGCATCTTTGACGAGTCAACATGTATGGCAGGGCCAGCAGCCGGAAAATGCTTACGCGGGGACACTCATGTAAGAGACCTCCTCGGGAGGGCAGAAAGTGACGCGCCCTCGTCGTGGTCAGACCTCTGGCGAAAAGTTGTACTTCCCGTCTACCTCTCTAAGGCCTAGAATACGTAAGTTCTTACCGTACACGTTACTGACATATTTCTGGTATATGACATTTGCCTGATATATACGTAAAAGGCCGTCCTTCTCGGCGAGAGGGTGGGGGAGGAGAGATGGTACGACCCGTTGAGGGGCCCCTCCTTTTCTTCTATGCCCTTGCCGAGGAGAACAGGCCATATTGTCGTCAAGTAGCGTATACTTAGTACATTCACGCCCTCACGTGCTTCTTACCTTGTCACATGGTCAATTTGTGTCAATTTGTGTAACTAAAGGACCACTGTATTTCAGGTTTGACCGAAAAACGAATAAATGTGATTCGCGTCAACGTACGGGCCTGCTTCTCATTAATCCTCCAATACTGCCCCACTGGGCGGTAACAGAGAGAGAGAGCAAAAATCGGAGCTATATTTATATGCCTTTGCGTAGTCCATTCAAAGACAGGTTTCTCTCTCTCTCTCTCTCTCTCTCTCTCTCTCTCTCTCTCGTAATGGCCAAAAAATCTTCTTTCACTACTCTCTCCAGCCACTAAACTCCTCCTCTTCCTCCTCCTCCTCCTCCTCCTCCTCTTCCTCTTCCTCTTCTTCCTCCTCCTTCTCCTCCTCCTCTTACTTCTTTTCCTTACTTCCTCCTCTTCTTCCTCCTATGCTCACAATTTACCTCCTCCTCCTTCTCCTCCTCCTCCTCTCCATTTCTCTCCCTAAATTTATCCTCTCTCTTCTTGCCCTACCTTTCCTCCTGCATCTGTCTCCCTCCCTCCCTTCCCTCTTCCTACCCCCCCCTCTTCCTCCTCACCCCCTCTTTTCCTCCCTACCTCCCACTCTTGCTCCCTCCCTCCTTCCTTCCCTGAGGCTCCGGGACCCTAAACAGTAATTCTTTCCCCTGTGGGACCCCGATTGTGTCTCCTCCTGAGGCAATGCCGATGGGGGGGGTGGGGGAGAAGGAGGAAGGGAGGTGTGCAGGGGGGCATGGGGGAGATGGGAAGAGAGGAGGGGATGGGGGAAGGAAGGGAGATAGGAAGAGAGGACAGGGGGGAGGATGGGATATAGGAAGAGGGGGCAGAGGAGGAAGGGGAGGAAGAGGGGAGGGGAGGAGGGAAAGGCGGAATAACAGTAGAGTGACCAGGAGGGGAGGAAGGAAAGAAAGGTAAAGGGAGAAGGGTATAGAAAGGGAGGAATGTGGAAGAGAGGGAAGAGAGAGGGAGGGAGAGAGAATGGAAAGGAGAGAAAGGGGGGAAGTTTGAAGGCATGGAGGAGAGAAGGAGAGGTAAAAAGGAAAAGGTAGATAGAAAGGAAGGGGAAGATGGAGGGGGAAGAGGAAAAGTGAGGGGGAGGGGGGGGCGTAGAGAAGGAAGACGATAAGGAAAGAAGGAGCAAAAGGAAAAAAAAAGAAAAGGAGGGAGAGATGTACAAAAAAAGAGGAAACGAGGTAAAAAAAAATAGAAGGAAGGAGAAGGTAGAAAATAGAGGGAGATGGATATGACATGGAAAGGAGGGAGAGGTATACAGAGGGAGAGGAAAAGGAGGGAGAGGTATACAGAGTGAGAGGAAAAGGAGGGAGAGGTATACAGAGGGAGAGGAAAAGGAGGGAGAGGTATACAGAGGGAGAGGAAAAGGAGGGAGAGGTATACAGAGGGAGAGGAAAAGGAGGGAGAGGTATACAGAGGGAGAGGAAAAGGAGGGAGAGGTATACAGAGGGAGAGGAAAAGGAGGGAGAGGTATACAGAGGGAGAGGAAAAGGAGGGAGAGGTATACAAAGGGAGAGGAAAGGAGGGAGAGGTATGCAGAGGGAGAGGAAAAGGAGGAGAGGTATACAGAGGAGAGGAAAGGAGGGAGAGGTATACAGAGGGAGAGGAAAAGGAGGGAGAGGTATACAGAGGGAGAGGAAAAGGAGGGAGAGGTATACAGAGTGAGAGGAAAAGGAGGGAGAGGTATACAGAGGGAGAGGGAAAGGAGGGAGAGGTATACAGAGGAGGAAAGGAGGGAGAGGTATATAGAGGGAGAGGGAAAGGAGGAGAGGTATACAGAGGGAGAGGAAAAGGAGGAGAGGGTATACAGAGGGAGAGGAAAGGAGGAGAGGTATAAAGAGGAGAGGAAAGGAGGGAGAGGGGACAGAGGAGAGGAAAAGGAGGAGGGAGAGGAAAAGAGGAGGGAGGAGATCATTCTAACTTTAAAATCAAATATGAACGTGTTAATGTATGGCAGTTATTCATGAGAGAGAGAGAGAGAGAGAGAGAGAGAGAGAGAGAGAGAGAGAGAGAGAGAGAGAGAGAGAGAGAGAGAGAGAGAGAGAGAGAGAGAGATAGAGAGAGAGAGAGAGAGAGAGAGAGAGAGAGAGAGAGAGAGAGAGAGAGAGAGAGAGAGAGAGAGAGAGAGAGAGAGAGAGAGAGAGAGAGAGAGAGAGAGAGAGAGAGAGAGAGAGAGAGAGAGAGAGAGAGAGAGAGAACCAATGCTAATTCACTTATGATCTGGAGGCAAAACAAGCAAAAAAAAACAAAATCACATCAATAACAGCTGCGGGCGGACACACACACACACACACACACACACACACACACACACACACACACACGTACAAACCTGCGATCCTATGACAGCTGAATAAAAGGAGAGGAAGGAAAGAGAGAGGAAGGGGACAGGAAGAGGAGGAGGAGGAGGAGGAGGAGGAGGAGGAGGAGGAGGAGGAGGAGGAGGAGGAAAGAAAAATAAGTCTACATATTAATCATGTAATGACACTGTTTCATACGAGAGAGAGAGAGAGAGAGAGAGAGAGAGAGAGAGAGAGAGAGAGAGAGAGAGAGAGAGAGAGAGAGAGAGAGAGAGAGAGGAGGGGGAAGAATTGATTGAAACGTTTGTTGGTATGCCGTATTAAACGCGCTCGCCCGTGTGTGTGTGTGTGTGTGTGTGTGTGTGTGTGTGTGTGTGTAGCTCGGTAGCTAACCAAAATACAAATCCACATAATACCAAATAGCGCGCGCACACACACACACACACACACACACACACACACACACACACTGCCAAATCTTTTCACCTCTTCCAAACACACACACACACACACACACACACACACACACACACACACACTGCCAAATCTTTTCACCTCTTCCAATTCTCTCTCCCTTTCCCCACTTACCTCTCTCTCTCTCACAGGGCAAAGAATGAGAATGATGTGGAAACGGGACTGCCTCTGCGCTTTCCTGGAATAGTCTCTCTCTCTCTCTCTTAAGGTCAAAAGCTGGAATGAACAGCCTTCTGGAGAGGAGTGAAGGAGGGAGGAATGAGGAACAGAGGAGGAGGAGGAGGAGGAGGAGGAGGAGGAGGAAGGAAGGAAGTGTATGGAGGGAGAAAAATACGGTGGAAAAAGAAGAGAAAAACAAGGAAGAAAAATATGGAAGAAACAGAAATGGGAAGAAGAGAAGGAGAAACTAACGGAGGAAAAGTGGAGGAAAGAAGGGAAGGAGGAGGAAAAAGTGGAGAGAGAGAGAGAGAGAGAGAGAGAGAGAGAGAGAGAGAGAGAGAGAGAGAGAGAGAGAGAGAGAGAGAGAGAGAGAGAGGAAGTAGCTCAGTGAAGTAAAGAAAGCAGCTGGAGAGAAGGAAATGGTAAATCTCTCTCTCTCTCTCTCTCTCTCCTATCACCTGCTCCATTCAGTCCAAACAAAAGCAGATAGTAGGATGCCAGAAAGAGAGAGAGAGAGAGAGAGAGAGAGAGAGAGAGAGAGAGAGAGAGAGAGAGAGAGAGAGAGAGAGAGAGAGAGAGAGAGAGAGAGAACCAAAAAACCTTCCCAGCATTTATCTCTCCCTTGCTCTCATACACACACACACACACACACACACACACACACACACACACACACACACACACACACACACACAAGGACAATAAGTTGGAATCGTCATAATTAATGTGTCACGTGATGATTAAGTGGCCGCCTTAATGACTCTCTCTCTCTGAATAAACAGGCCAACACAAAAAGGAGAAAACAAAACTGGAGATAAATACCGCCTCAGTAATTAAGTTCAAGAAGATTAAACAGGGACAATTAAAACAAGGACAGAAGTAAATTAGAGCAAAAGATAAGACGCGCTACAACGGCAAATTATTTAAACTGCGTAAAAAAATGATATATCTTGACAGTAAAAATTAGTTGAAAATATAGAAATTGACTAAAAAACAGAAAAAAAATAAACATTATCAAACACAATGAATATATCTTCTACCGGCAATTTTTTTTAAACTGCGTAAAAAAATGATATATCTTGACAGTAAAAATTAGTTGAAAATATAGAAAGTGACTAAAAAACAGAAAAAAAAAACATTATCAAACACAATGAATATATCTTCTACCGGCAATTTTTTTCAAACTGCGTAAAAAATAAATATATCTTGACAGTAAAAATTAGTTGAAGAAAATATAAAAAAGTAACTAAAAAACAGCAAAAAAAAAAACATTATCAAACACAATGAATATATCTTCTACCGGCATTTTTTTTAAACTGCGTAAAAAAATGATATATCTTGACAATAAAAATTAGTTGAAGAAAATATAAAAAGAAACTAAAAAACAGCAAAAAAAAAAAACTTATCAAACGCTATGAATATATCTTCTAACGGCAAAGTCCAGGAGGAAAAATTCATAAAGGTTCCCTAAAAACTGACAATTTTGAGGAATAAACAAAAATGTCCAGCAACAACAAAATTCGTGCGGAAAAAAAAATATTAATAAAACTGTAAATAAATCTAGAAAAAGTAAAATATGAGAGGAAAAACGAAACGATAGGAAAAGGCTGCAGCAGAAAAGAATTTAAAAGTTTGTACTGAATAAAATAGTAATAATAATAATAATAATAATAATAATAATAATAATAATAATAATAATAATAATAATAATATAGGAACACCAACTTTTGCATAAATGAAATAATAGATAAAAAGGGAATATAAATTGTAAGAAAAATTGTAACACTGAAAGGAATGAAAGAATAATCAAAATATGTAAGTTTTGCAGAAATTTCGGGAACGTGGAAAAAAGGAAACAAATGAAACACGTCATATAACAACAACAACAACAACAATAATAATAATAATAATAATAATAATAATAATAATAATAATAATAATAATAATAATAATAATAATACAGTATCAACACGAATAGAAGAAGAAAAAACAACAAATATATAACAGAAAATAGAATAAAAAAAGAAAAACACGAATATGAAAATTAATATGAAAAGATAAATATGATGAATTAGAAAACAATAAAAAAAATGAAGAAAAATAACAAAGAAAAAAACAGCTAAAACATGAAAAGTAAGAAGAAATGTGAGACGTAAAAGAAAATAAGAAAAACAAGGAAAATAAGAAAAAAAAGGAAATAAACATGAAGGAAGCAAAAAAACAAGAAAAAAGATCAAGAACCAGACGAGGAAGAAGAAAACGCGAAGCACTCAACACACAATAAGACATTCCACACTAATAAAAAAAAAAGTTAATAAATAATCAAGGCAGCAGAAAGTGACTCAGGACAAGGAGCAAGGCAACACAACGTCCCTCGGCGCCCACTCCTCGAAGCAACACTAATTATGCAGGAACTGGAACACTCTCATCCGGAAACACCGCTGCCAGATTGTCGTACTCAGAGCATGGTATTTACGGGTTTCTGACGCCTAGCTATTGCCAAGAAACCTCAGGAATTAGCTATTTTAACGATAATTATAAGTGAATCTCCTTATTGGGGTCCACGAGACAGTTTTTGGGCCGGAAGTCGGTAAATATAAGAGGCTGAGTACGATAATCTGGCAACGTTATCCCGAAACATCCTTCAATAATACGGAACGATACTACTACTTCGTCTTCTCATTTTTTTTCTGATTATTATTATTATTATTATTATTATTATTATTATTATTATTATTATTATTATTATTATTATTATTACTGCACTTATGTTCGTTTCTTACTTCTGTATTCTTTTCTTCTTACAATACATTCTTCGTTTTCTTCTCCTATTCCTTTTTAATTATTTTCACTAATACTATTTTTTTATTTTCCTTCTTATTAATTAGTGTCCTCTTTTCACTTCATCTTCCTTTATTCCTACCCTTCTTCATTTTATTTTTCTTCTTCCTCATTTTTTCTCTTTCTTGTTCTTATTTCTTCTTATTTTTTTTATTATTAGTCGTATTATTATTATTATTATTATTATTATTATTATTATTATTATTATTATTATTATTAGCAGTAATAGTATCAGCATAGTAGTACTTGTACTGGTAGCAATAGTAGTAGTAGTAGTAGTAGTAGTAGTAGTAGTAGTAGTAGTAGTAGTAGCAGTAGTAATAGTAATAGTAGTAGTAGTAGTAGTAGTAGTAGTAGTAGTAGTAGTAGTAGTAGTAGTAGTAGTAGTAGTAGTAGTAGAAGTAGTAGTAGTAATAGTAGTAATAGTAGTAGTAGTATACAAAAATGGAGGATGCAAAAATATCCGTCAAGGAAATTCTATATACTATATAAAAGAATAAATAAATAAGAGACTGAATAAATAAAAAGACTAAATAAAAGACAAAAAATTACTGAAGCTTTAAGGCTCAAGTGACTCGGGAGAATGGAGAGAAATTATGAAGCGTGATATTTCTCTCTCTCTCTCTCTCTCTCTTACAACACACACACACACACACACACACACACACACACACACACACACACACACTAAAAAAAAACAATGAAGGAAAATAGAAAAAAAAGAATGAAAAAGACAAAAATAGACAATAAATAAACAATGAATGAAGGTTTGTTTATGTTTACGTGTGTGTGTGTGTGTGTGTGTGTGTGTGTGTGTGTGTGTAAGATAAGCAAAGTTTCTCAATAAAGATCATGTTATTTATCTTAATGTTGCTCCTCCTCCTCCTCCTCCTCTTCCTCCTCCTCCTCTTATTCTTCCTAATAAAGCACCCCCAAACTCCTCCATTCCTCTTCCTAGAATCCGGGCGAGGATGAGTGGAGGAAAGGAGAGAAGAAAGCGGAGGGAGGGAAAGGGAGGGATGGGAGGGAGGGAGGGAGAGAAGGAGGGAGTGAAGTGAGGAGGAAGAGGAAGAGGGAGAAAATGAGGATACGTAGGAGAAGGGCACGTGAAGAGGAAAAGGTGGAAGATGTGGAGGAGGTAAGGCAGGAGGAGGAGGAGGAGGAGGAGGAGGAGGAGGAGGAGGAGGAGGAAGAAGAGGAAGAGGAGGAGGAGGAGGTAGAGAAAGCGGACGAGAAAGAGGAGGAGGAGGAGGATGCAAAATATGACGATAATTATGATGATACAGAAGAAGAAGAAGAAGAAGAAGGAAAAGAATAAGGAAAAAAAGAAAAAGAAGAAAAAGATAAGAGGTGAACACTATTAGAAACACAAATTATTAAGAATGACGAAGAAAATATTGAGGAGAAGAAGGAGGAGAAAAAGATAGATCAAGATAAGGAGAAGAAAGATGTGCAGGAAGGAGAAGACTAGGAAGAAACAGGAAAAAAATAATGATGACGAA
>NC_066545.1:3440176-3467676 GCF_024679095.1 Eriocheir sinensis
ATGCCTTCATTATTACATCATTACTATTAGCATCATAACATTACACTCTTCCATCATCACTATTATCGTTATTAATATTATGTTTGGAATAGTGGTGGTGGTAGTGGTGGTGGTAGTAGTAGTAGTAGTAGTAGCAGTAGTAGTAATAATATAAGTGCTAGAAATGTCACTCAAACACACACACACACACACACACACACACACACACACACACACACACACACACACTCACACACACACACACACACACACACACACACACACACACACACACACACACACACACACACACACACACTCCCCGCCACAATGTCCGACACCACAACAAGCTGCTCCCCATACATGCGCGCACAGACAAATATAAGAAAAATGCAATACTAATAATAGTATAAATCCTCAACACACACACTATTAATTTTAAGTTTGTAATTTTAGAATGATCTCCTTATATATAACGTATATTTTCAGGTCTCGAGCTGCTTAATCCTAAATAAACCGTATATAATTATCATTATTACACACACACACACACACACACACACACACACACACACACACACACACACACACACACACACACACACACACACACGCTTCTCAACACAAAATGTCAACCCGTCCTGACATTTAGCTCAGTACTGTCACCTGTCCACCATTTAAAAGAGGGTGTGGGGAGAGGGGAGGGGAGGGAAACAGAGGGGAGGGGAGGGGAGGTTAGGGGAGGGAAAGGGAGGGGAGGCGAGGGAAGGGGAGGGAGGGGAGAGGAAAGGGATGACGGGGGAGATAAAAGAGGGAAAAGCAGACTGGAAGCTGAAGGAATAAAAGTGATGATGAGAGAGAGAGAGAGAGAGAGAGAGAGAGAGAGAGAGAGAGAGAGAGAGAGAGAGAGAGAGAGAGCGAGCTCGGGGGCCACATTCCCCGCCCCGCCGCGTCACATCTCAGCGCAAGACATGAATTTACAAATCGCTTCATAATTCACCGCGGCGTGACGGGCTGGCACCCTCCCCCCCTCCCCCCTGCCCCCCTCCCTTACCCCCCCCCTCCTCTCGCTTCCGAAGGCTCCCCTCCTCTCTTCTTTCTTAGCCTCATCCTATTTCCTCCCCCTCCTCTTCCTCTTCCTCTTGCTAATACTCTATTTCCTCTTCCTTTCCTTGCTTTTCCTCCTCCGTCTCATCACAACGTCTGACGCATTATTCCCTCACCTCTTTCCTATCATCGCAACGTCGTTCATCTTTTACTTTTCCACATTCTTCCTCCGCCATGACGCTCTTCATCTTTTGGTTTCCCTCCTCTTCCCATCACCACATAGCTCTCCATCTTCTCTTCCACCTCATCTTTCTCCTCTTAGCTAGGCCTATGTAAACGCAGCACGCCAGGTCCATTGATTTATATGTTTTTAAGTACTGATTATAGCGCCGATGGGCTTCAAAAGGGATCTCTTAGACGAGCCCAACCCTTTAGCGGCGCGGGCGAATTTAATTTATAGTAGCTGCCGTGGTATATAACTCTTTCTTGGCCCATGCTGCCCCCCGGTGGTCATCTTAACAAAAGTCAGTTAAGTTAAAGTTGGCTGAAGATCGGGGCAGCATGTGGGTAGGGGAAGGGAGGGGAGAGATGAGGGAAAGAGAGGGGAGGGGAGGGAAAGGGAGGGGGGGCGATGGTTGAAAATTGTCAGCGTCTTAAAGTGGGACTCGAACCTAGGTCATTGGAATCATCACGTCCGAACACTGACCACTCACCCGCCGCCTCACGAAATTGGTTGTGCCGTTTATCTCTCATCTAACTCTACCAACTATGCAAAATTCTCCGACTTTCCTGTATAAAAAAAAGCTAAAAAAAAGGTCTGACTGCAAGAAAGTTAACGGGATTCTCGGATCACTTGAGAGAGAGAGAGAGAGAGAGAGAGAGAGAGAGAGAGAGAGAGAGAGAGAGAGAGAGAGAGAGAAAGCTGACCCCCGCGGTAAGCCCCGTTGGTAGGGTCACGCATCAGAGCACAGCGACGCGCCACAAGACTAACACAACGCCTTCAACGCCGACCCAACCATAAGGCGCATAACTCAACTCTCTCAATCTCTCTTCTTTGCGACGGACAAACAAGCCACAAGTCCATAACCCCACGACGCAAAGCCAAAGTTACCAGATCATCGAATTCAGTATATTGTATTTGTCGGCTTCAGGCGCAAAAAAATGTCGCCTACACAGGGAAACGATATTCATTTATACTTACTGTTAAAATCGCTAATTGCTAATGTTTTCTGCTGTAGTTATGAGTCAGAAACCGGAAAATACAATGTGCTGGACGACTGTTATACGAAAGCCTTGTCAAATGTGTATATGGACGCCGAAATGTTTCAACCACACCGAGGAACTCAATTCTCAATCTCTATTCTCGGCAACGGACAAGCTACAAGTCTTCAACCACATGACAAAGCACTCAACTCCATTAACCTCCTTCCTTTCTTGCGACATGCTACAAGTCCTCAAGTTCTCCGCCGCCCCGACAACGTTGACCGCAATAACTTGGAGCAGCAAACAACCCTGACAACGGGGAACATCATCGGTGGCCTGGTGGGCGTGCAGGCGAGGCGATGCAACACTAACACAGGCGGAAACTTGTCCTCAAATCGAGATCGGGAAAGTTGGGTCAGTCCAGCATGGCTTCCTCAACTCATTCCCCTCCTCCCTCCCTCCCTCCCTCCCTCTCAGTCATTGCCTTTCTCCCTCACTCCCTCAGTCCCTTAACCACTAATTCACTCACTCCCTGACTCTCTCACTCAACTCACTCCCTTACTCCCAGCATGACTTTCTCAACTCATTCCCCTCCTCCCTCCCTCCCTCATTCTCAGTCATTACCTTTCTCCCTCACTCCCTCAGTCCCTTAACCACTAATTCACTCACTCCCTGACTCTCTCACTCCACTCACTCCCTTACTCCCAGCATGACTTTCTCAACTTATTCCCCTCCTCCCTCCCTCCCTCATTCTCGGTCATTGCCTTTCTCCCTTACTCCCTCAGTCCCTTAACCACTAAATCACTCACTCCCTGACTCTCTCACTCAACTCACTCCCTTACTCACTCAATCAGTCTTACTCACTCACTCCCTAATTCATTCCCTTCCTCCTCTCTCTCATTCTCACTTCCTCCCTGACTAACACTCATTCCTCCTTTCCCCACTTAATCACACCCTCAATCTTCATACACTTTTCCCGCCCATCACTCCCTTACTCACTCATTTTCTCACGCACTCATTCACTCCCTCACTCCCTCTCTCCCTGCCTCCCTGAAACACACACGACGAGAGAAAAAGATTAACTCGTTCAAGACTTGCGCATACATCAACGTCCAGGTGACTAGCGCGATGCAAACGTTTCCCCGCCAGCGTTGGACAGTAGTTGATGGTTAAAAGATTAGTCAGTTGGCCATCATCCTCTTCAGCAGGTGAGGGCGGCGGGCTCTGTGGTTACCTGTTCTGTGGTAATCGTGTCCTCCTCCTCCTCCTCCTCCTCTTCCTCCTCGTCGTCATCGTACCCATAGCTTCAGTCCTCTTTAACGTAGCTCCACCTTCGACCTATTTCGTTCCCCTTCCCCTCATTCACCTCCCCTCTCCCTCTCTCCCCTTCCCCAGTGCCGTACCCTGAACCATCACGTCTCCTTCCCCTTTCTTGTTCTTCAGCTCACTCCCCTTCCCCCTCACTCCCTTCCTCCTTAACCCGTTTCTCTCTCTCTCTCTCTCTCTCTCTCTCTCTCTCTCTCTCTCTCTCTCTCTCTCTCTCTCTCTCCATTGTGGCTGGGTATTGTGTTGCTGTTATTGTTGCTTTTGTGTTTGTTTGTTATTTATTAGTATTGATTAGCTCCCTCCATCATAGCGAGGAGCAATAACGACAACAATGGCAGTAGTAGTAGTAGTAGTAGTAGTAGTAGTAGTAGTAGTAGTAGTAGTAGTAGAAGTAGTAGTAGTGGGAGAAGGAGGAAGAGGAGGAGGAGTAGGAGGTGTAGGAGTAGGAGGAGGAGGAGCAGGAAGAGAAGGGGACAAGGACAAGGAGTAGGAGGAGGAGGAGGAGGAGGAAGAGAAGGGGACAAGGACAAGGAGAAGGAGTAGGAGGAGGAGGAGGAGGAGGAGGAGGAGGAGGAGGAGGACGAGAAGGGGACAAGGACAAGGAGTAGGAGGAGGAGTAGGAGGAGTAGGAGGACGAGGAGTAGGAGGAGGAGGAGTAGGAGGAGGAGGATTGAGTAGTATATTGTTTGGGTAGAATTATTATTATTACTTGCTGTTGTTGATGTTTTGTGTTATAGAGTACCAAAGCAATAAAGAAGAAGCATAAAAACCCGGAGGAGGAGGAGGAGGAGGAGAAGGAGGAGGAGGACGCTCGAGGCAGCCCGGATGAAAACTAAAATCAATCACAAACAGAAGACAAGAAAGAAAGACAAGATGGAAAGGTTTACATCGACTCGCCTCTACTGATGATGATGATAGTGATAGTGATGATGATGATAGTGATCGTGATGATGGTGATGACAAATTCTTACTGTCACTTCCTTGCCACCTTCACCACCATCTCCACCACACCACCACTTTCACCATCTTAGTGTGAACGCCAAACCGTTAACCTTTACACACACACACACACACACACACACACACACACACACACACACACACACACACACACACGCACACACAGTTAAAAGGATCAGCCAAAAAAAGCGTTGAGCAATAACTTGACTTTTACGAGAGAGAGAGAGAGAGAGAGAGAGAGAGAGAGAGAGAGAGAGAGAGAGAGAGAGAGAGAGAGAGAGAGAGAGAGAGAGAGAAATACACAATACGGCGTTTCTTTGATGTATATATAGTAAGAAAACTTTTATATCGTTTATTTCCCTTTCGTTTTGACTTTTATGGTTTATTTCATCTATTTTTCGATTCTCTTTTGTTTATTCATTATTATTATTATTATTCACGTTTCATTCTACATATATCTTCTACTATCACTCCTCCCCCTTTTTCTTTTTCTTTTTCTTCTTCTTTTTCTTTTTCTTCTTCTTTTTCTTCAAATTCTTCTTCATTTTCTTATTTGTCTTCTTCATTTTATTTCTTTCTTCACTTTTTCTTTTTTTTCTTCTTATTTTCTTCTTTTTTCTTCTTTTTTTCTTATTTTCTTCTTTTTCATTTCCTCCTCCTCCTCCTCCTCTTCCTCCTCCTCCCTTTTTTCTTTGATATAAAAAAAATCAGTGCCGAAAAAAAGTATCGTTATAATTCCTTTGAAAATTAATAAATTGATAAACGAATGAATGAATAAATAAACAAACATGTGAATAATTAAGTACATAGATCCCAGGCAGGCTCTCTCTCTCTCTCTCTCTCTCTCTCTTAACACTACGACAACTCTCTCACTCAGTCACTCTTATTCCCTTCCTCTATTTACTCACTCACTCACTCACTCACTCATTCACTCACTCACTCACTCACTCACCCACACTTACTCATCTCATTCACTTATTAATTTCCACATTCAATTCTTCTATCAAAAACCTTTCTAATTGACTCACTCTCTCACTCACTCATTTACCCACTCACTCCCTCACTCCCTCACCTATTAACAGGGCAAACAATAACATAACTCATCACTAAGTAACTCTCTCCCCGTCGTTTATTTACACATACTCATTCATCCATTCACTAACTCAACGCCGCTTCACTCATACTTCAACACTCACACATTAACAAACACAACGAAACCCTCTAAAGCTGTTGTGATTTATTCTTTATTCATAACTAAACAGCTCTTGATTTTCAGCCTATTCCGAAAGGTCTTATCCATCTACTATCATCATTTTTTACGTTATTACAAAAGTCGGTATCATTCAACATTTTTTTTATCAAGTCGTCTATCAATATCCACTTAACATGACAAAAAAAGAAGCAAGCTACTCCGTCGGAATAATAATAGAAAAAAAACACACCAATCCACTCAGTCAAGACAACAACAAAAAATCAAGCTATTCCGTCAAAAAAAAAAAAAAGTACCCGGTTAAAAGAAAAAAAGAGAAAAGAAAATAATCGTACAAGCTCCTCCATCAAATCAACACGCCTTCCTGACACCCATCTTCATCAGCAACAACCGCCATCCATCCACAACAAGCGTCGCCGCCACACACAAACAACGCATTCCCTCCATGCCAACAAGGACGTCGACAGACCGCCGCGTGCGACCTTCCCTCCTTTTTTGGTACCGGTCTGAGGGTCGGCCAAAAGGTGCTGAGGCTCGGTGCAACGGGACGGCGGGGGTAGAAGAGTGGGCAGAGGAAGCATGGGGGTGGCGGGGCGGGGCGGGGCGAGGCTGGGCGGGGGAGAGGAAGTATGAGGGCAAACCTACAGTCCTACGTCAAAGGTATCAGGACACCTCTTCTCACGTAATTGACTGCTCTTTCGGCCACCTCTTCGGATTCTTTACAGGAGCAGCGAGTAGCGGGCTTTTTTTTATTGTTTCCTTTTTTGTGACCTTGTGCTGTCTCCTTTGCTGTAAAAAAAAAAAAAATAACGGGGGGGACTCACGAAAAAGGGTCTCAGGGTTACGTCAACGGCGGGAGAAGAAGAGACGCAGGGAAAAGACATGGAACGTGAAGCTAAGGCACATTAAAAAGGGCCTCAGTGCTACATCAACGGCGGGAGAAGAGACGCGGAGAAGGACGTGAAGCTAAAACGGGACTCATGAAAAAAGGTCTCAAAGCTACGTCAACGGCCGGGGAAGAAGAGACGCAGAGAAAAGACGTTGAGAAAAGACGGGCTTCTGTCTTTCCTTCTCCCCCACCCAACGTTGTCAAATTGTCGTACTCTGTCTCTTATGTTTGCCGATTTCCGCCCATATAACTGCCTCCTGGACCCCAATAACTGGTTTCATATATAGTTATCGTTAAAATGGTTGATTATTGGTGATTTTTGGGAATAGTTATGAGTCAGAAACCGGAATGTACGAGGCTCTGAGTACGATAATCTGGCATCGTTGCCCCCACCTGTACCTTCGCCGCTAACCCCCTTCCTCTCCCTGCCACACAATGATTAAAAAAAATGTGGGTCAGGATACGAATTCATACTCCCAGACGAGGGCAGATAGGACGAGACGCACTGTAAAGACGAAGTTAATGTGGTCCTATAAAAATGGATCACCGTAAAATGAGCTACGTTGAGGGGCCCCAAGACGTGTAGTTCAGAAGAGCCACTTAGTAAATATCATCAAAGTGTGTTACGTAAGGTTAGGGCAAGACAGATTAAAGAAGTTAAAGTGGTCTATAAAAATGGATTACCGTAAAATGAGCTACGCTGAGGAGCCCGAAGACGTGT
Organism: Eriocheir sinensis; assembly: GCF_024679095.1. Taxonomy (NCBI): domain Eukaryota; kingdom Metazoa; phylum Arthropoda; class Malacostraca; order Decapoda; family Varunidae; genus Eriocheir; species Eriocheir sinensis. Next base: position 3,447,512 of record NC_066545.1, read on the forward strand.
AGTTCAGAAGAGTCACTTAGTAAATATCATCAAAGTGTGTTACGTTAAGTTAGGGCAAGACGCAGAGTAAAGAAGTTAAAGTGGTCTATGATAATGGATTACCGTACAATGAGCTACGTTGAGGGGCCCTAAGACGTGTAGTTCAGAAGAGTCACTTAGTAAATATCATCAAAGTGCGTTACGTTAAGTTAGGGCAAGACGCAGAGTACAGAAGAAGTTAAAATGGTCTATGAAAATGGATTACCGTACCGGAATATGTGTTACTACGTTAAGGGGCCCTAAGACGTGAGGCGCAGCAAGGAATGGTACAAGTTATAGAGGAGTCACTTCATAAATATCACCTCTGTATGCTACGTTAGGTTAGGGCAAGACGCAGGAAGACGGAGAACTTGGAGGAACCCGTTAAGAAAATCATCAGGGTGTGTGCTACATTTAATGGGCGGGAAAATATGAAACGCATGGAATAAACGTGGGAGCTTGCGGAACCCATTAAGAAAAAGAGCATCAAGGTGTGTGCTGCGTTAACAGGCGAGAAAATATGAGACGCAGGGAAAAGACGGGGAGGTTGAGGGCACAGATTAAGTAAAGGAGCGTCACGGTATGTGTTTCGTTAATGGCGCAAGCAGATGAACAGCAAATAAAAGACTGGAGCTTGGCGTGACTCGTTAATTAAGGAAGGAAGGCAAGAGTCGGTGCAATGTTACCAGCGGAACAAGACGAGATACACAGACGGATAGCTCAGAGGGGACTCGGTATGATAAAGGGGCTCGGAGCTATATGTTAACAGCGAGAGGAAGACGAGACGCGGAGAAAAGACGTGGAGCTAAGACGGAACTCAAGGAAAAGGGTATTGATGCTCTGTTAACGGTGGTGGAAGAGACGCAGAGAAAAGACGAGGAGCTAAGACGGAACTCACGGAAAAGGGTATCCATGCTCTGTTAACGGCGAGAGGAAGACGAAACGTTAAGAAAAGACGTGAAGGTAAGACAGAACTGGAAAAAAAGGTCTCGGTGCTACGCTAACGGTGGTGGAAGAAGACGAGACGCAGAAAAAAGACATTAAGCGAAGACGGGACTCATTGAAAACGGTCTGAGTGCTACGTCAACTGCGAGGGAACACGAGACGCTAACAAAAAAGACGAAGGTAAGACAACTGGAAAAAAAACAAAGGTCTCGTTGCAATGCTAACGGCGGTGGAAAAAGACGAGACGCAGAAAAAAGACATTAAGCTAAGACGGAACTTATTGAAAAAAGGTCTGAGTGCTACATCAACTGCGGGGGGAAGAAGAGACGCGGAGAAAAGATGTGGAGGTAAGACAGAACTCGAAAAAAGAAGGTCTCGGTGCAATGCTAACGGTGGTGGAAGACGAGACTCACAAGAAAGACATTACGCTAAGACGGAACTCATTGAAAAGGTCTGAGTGCTACGTCAACGGCGGGGGGAAGAATAGACGCGGATAAAAGATGTGGAGATAAGAGGGGACTCATGGAAAAGGGTCTCAGTGCTACGTCAACGGCGGGGGGAAGAATAGACGCGGATAAAAGATGTGGAGATAAGAGGGGACTCATGGAAAAGGGTCTCAGTGCTACGTCAACGGCGGAGGATGACGAGACGCAGCAGAGTTACGACGAGGAGCTACGACGGCACTCATGGAAAAAGGGTCCCTGTAGTAACGTCAACAGCGGAGGAGAAAGAGACGCAGGGAAAAGACGTGGAGCTCAGAAGGGAAACGTTGTGGAAAAAGGTCTCAGTGCTACGTCAACGGCGGTGGATGACGAGACGCAGAGTTACGACGTGGAGATCTGCGGACTGGGGATAAAGGGGAGTGGGGACAGTCGAAAAAAGGAAACCATGACCCTGTGTTGAATGCCCCCTGTTCTCCCAACCTAACCCCTTCCCCTGTGTCTCACCCCTTCCCGCCCCAGTTCTCCCCCGTGTGCGATTCTGCATGGCGTTAAGTGGGTTTAAAGTGGGCCCCGTGTGTTATTTACGAGGCCGTGTAAAGGAATGGTTATGAGGGCCGGGAGAGGAGCGGGTCAGGATGGGGAGCTTGAGAATGGCGGCGGTATTGTAGTGGTGGTGGTGGTGATGATGATGATGATGATGATGATGATGGTGATGTTATGGTGAAGAAGGGGTGGTGTTGTGGGAGTGGTGTTTCTGGAAGTAGTAGTGGATAGTAGGTTACTAAGCTATAGTTGTAATAGTAGTAGTAGTAGTAGTAGTAGTAGTAGTAGTAGTAGTAGTTTAACCTTCATCTTCCCCCCAACACGCACAAACAGACAGTACTCTCTTATCTCTCTCTCTCTCTCTCTCTCTCTCTCACACACACACACACACACACACACACACACGCCAGCACACGCCACGCCCGCCATAAAACACACCATAAAACAACACAAACAGAAATACCAAAGCGGCACTAAAACGATGGTGTTGCAGAGAGAGAGAGAGAGAGAGAGAGAGAGAGAGAGAGAGAGAGAGAGAGAGAGAGAGAGAGAGAGAGAGAAGAGGCTGGAGGAAATTATTATATTCTTTCTCTTCTCTCTAATTTCGTCCTCTCCATCCCTTTTCTTCTCTGTCACCGCCAGCGGAAACCCACGATTTTTACGACTACCTCTCTCTCTCTCTCTCAATAAAGCACACACGCTCATTCGTTTCCGAAATTGAGATAGAGAACCGAATACCCAAGACAACACGACCCGAGAGAGAGAGAGAGAGAGAGAGAGAGAGAGAGAGAGAGAGAGAGAGAGAGAGAGAGAGAGAGAGAGAGAGAGAGAGAGAGAGAGAGAGAGAGAGAGAGAGAGAGAGAGAGAGAGAGAGAGAGAAAAAGAGGAAAGTGAGGTTGAGACAAATAGACAAACGGAAACAAAATTAGAGGGAGAGAGAGAGAGAGAGAGAGAGAGAGAGAGAGAGAGAGAGAGAGAGAGAGAGAGAGAGAGAGAGAGAGAGAGAGAGAGAGAGTTCTCATTATCAGCACCTGCGTCATTATCATCAAGAAATGCCGGGATAATGAACGTCAGCGAAGAGCACGATAGATAAACAAAAGGGACGACCCGGCGATAGATATTTTACCATGAGTACCTCCAGATAGACAGACGGACCCAGACAGACAGACAAAGATGCGGACACACAGACGGATAGATACAGACAAGGGGACTAAAGACATACATAAACACATACAAACATAAATTATACACACACACACATACACACACACACACTACATAGACATACACATACGTACACATTCACATACAACATATACCCATACAAATACATACACATACCAATATAAACAAATACCTTAGGCTGTCACTGCTCTTCTTTTTCTTCTTTTCTCACGAGTTAGAAGACAAAGTTAGGTCAGTGTTTTGTAGATACGGGTTGTTTTCTTGATCTTTTGTCTGGGGTAGCCGTTAGCGATTATAATAAGGCAATTCACATGTTCGGTGGCAGAGAGCTTTAGCATATCCCTGTTTTCTTTATTCTTTTTTTCCTCTTTATGAACCCTTTTATTTGAACTATATATATTTTTTTTTTCTGCTTCTTCGTTTCTTGGGAAGATTTTTAACACTCCAACATCACAGCTTTCCCCTTCTTCCTTCTCCTTCTTCTACTTTTTCTCCTCCTTCTTCCCTTATTTTATCTTCCAATCTTTCTTTCCTCTTTTTCTTCTTCGTCTCTCCTTCTCTCCTTCTTTTTCTTTGTCTTATTATTATTATTATTATTATCATCATCATCATTATTATTCTAGTGAGATAAGTTAACATTCAAATAGTAATCTTCTTTCTTTCCTCATTATCATTCAATTTCCTCTTCTTTTTATTTTTCAACATCATCTTTTTATAATTGGTTGAAGGAGATAATCAACTAGTATTGTTTTTCTTTCTACTTCTTCTTTAACTTCTTATTCTTCTGGTGGGATGAGTTAACAAATAGTATTCTTCATCTTCCTTCCTTCCTGCTCCTTCTCTTTCTAATAGTATTCATCTCCTTTGTTTTCCTTCATTCCCTCCTATTCCTCTTCCTAATAACTAATAATATTCATCTATTTTTCCTTCTTCCTTCTCCTCCACCTCCTCCTCGTCCCCCACCACCACCAGCACCACCACCTCCACCAACACTAACACCCCATCACCCTCCACCTCCGCCTCTACTTTCATCTTCCCCTCTTCCTCTTTCTATTCCTCCTCCACCTCCGTCTCCGTCTCCTCCTCCTCCTCCTCCTCCTCCTCCTCCCCCCCCCACCACCACCACCACCTCCACCTCTTCCTTCCCCCCACCCAGCCAGCGCTCGTGAGGTATAAGCCGGCGTGGGAGGGAAGTTTTACCGCCTCGCTAAATCGTCACAATGCTGAATGGGAGCAAACTTAACGCGGGAGATCGCCGGCAACGATAACGAAGATAATTTTCACTCGACTCTGGATGCTGGAGACGAGATAATAGAAGAGAGCATCCGTCTCATAAAGGAGGAGGAGAGGGGGGAGAAAGGAGGTGGAGGAGGTAAAATGGGGAGAGGAGGATGTGGAGGAGGAGGAGGAGGTGAAAAAATAAGGAGGTGAAGGAAGCGAAGGACGTTGAAAAAAAGAGGAATAAAAATAAAAGTGGAGGAGGAAGAGGAGGAGGTGAAAACAAGGACGGGAAAAACAGGAGAACGGTGATAAGGAGAAGGTAAGAAAAGAAGGAGTAGGAAAAGGAGGAGGAGGAGGAGGAGGACGTACAAATAAGGAGGAGGAGAAAAAGGGAGGCGTTGAAATAGGACAACGTTGAAAAGGGAAGAACAAAAGGAGGCCGAAAAAAATGGAGAAGAGGAAGAGATAGAGGAAGAGGAAGAGAAGGAAGAGGATGACGCAAATAGTGACATACATAAAGAGAAAATTATAGAAGTACGAAAGAAAAATAAGCGTAAAAAAAGTGGATGCTATTGAAAGAGATAAATAGTGCTGCTAGAGTGTGCGTGTGTGTGTGTGTGTGTGTGTGTGTGTGTGTGTGTGTGATGGACGGAAGAAGAAAAGAAGGAAAGAGATAAATAAAAGTAAGTGATTATTAAACGAAAGTAAAAATAAGTAAGAAAAATAGTTAGTTAGTGTGTATGTGTGCGATGGGCGGAGAAAAAAAAAAAAGCAATGCACAGAAGTAGGTGATGCTGGGACGAAGGGAAAAATAAGCAAAAAAAAAAAGAAGAGATGAATGGAAGGGGGTGAAAAATAACGGAATAAAAAAAGAACATGCTCTAGAAACGAAGGTAAAAATAAAGGTGAAGTGAATGTGATGGAGGGAACGGAAAGCAAAAAAGGAAAACAATTGAAAAGTGGATGCCGTTGGAACGATGGCAAAAATAATGTTAAAAAAATAAGGTTAGTGTTATGTGACGCACGGAAGGAAAAAAACAAACAATTGAAAAGCAGAGATGAAAATAGAGATGTTAAGAGAATTGTGCCAGACCTGTCCTCTCTCTCTCTCTCTCTCTCTCTGCTGTATGATAAGTAGCGTTTTCTGGCTTAATTATCAGGTTAGGTAGAGTTATTTCAGGTTAGGTTATTAGGTTAGGTTATCAAGTTAGGTTATCAAGTTAGGTTATCTGGTTAGGTTAAGTTGTTAGGTTAGGTTAGGTTAGGTTAGGTTATCAGGTTGTTAGGTTATCAGGTTAGGTTATAAGGTTAGGTTAAGTTGTTAGGTTAGGTTAGGTTAGGTTATCAGGTTAAGTTAGGTTATCAGGTTAAGTTAGGTTATCAGGTTAAGTTAGGTTATCAGGTTAAGTTAGGTTATCAGGTAAAGTTAGGTTATCAGGTTAGGTAACTCCAGCACCGTAAAAGCTAACCGTCGTAACTCCAGCACCGTAAAAGCTAACCGTCGTAACTCCAGCATCGTAAAAGCTAACCGTCGTAACTCCAGCACCGTAAAAGCTAACCGTCGTAACTCCAGCACCGTAAAAGCTAACCGTCGTAACTCCAGCACCGTAAGAGCTAACCGTCGTAACTCCAGCACCGTAAGAGCTAACCGTCGTAACTCCAGCACCGTAAGAGCTAACCGTCGTAACTCCAGCACTGTAAAAGCTAACCGTCGTAACTCCAGCACCGTAAGAGCTAACCGTCGTAACTCCAGCACTGTAAAAGCTAACCGTCGTAACTCCAGCACCGTAAGAGCTAACCGTCGTAACTCCAGCATCGTAAGAGCTAACCGTCGTAACTCCAGCACTGTAAAAGCTAACCGTCGTAACTCCAGCACTGTAAAAGCTAACCGTCGTAACTCCACCATCGTAAAAGCTAACCGTCGTAACTCCACCATCGTAAAAGCTAACCGTCGTAACTCCAGCATCGTAAGAGCTAACCGTCGTAACTCCAGCACCGTAAGAGCTAACCGTCGTAACTCCAGCACCGTAAGAGCTAACCGTCGTAACTCCACCATCGTAAAAGCTAACCGTCGTAACTCCAGCACCGTAAAAGCTAACCGTCGTAACTCCACCATCGTAAAAGCTAACCGTCGTAACTCCACCATCGTAAAAGCTAACCGTCGTAACTCCAGCACCGTAAAAGCTAACCGTCGTAACTCCACCATCGTAAAAGCTAACCGTCGTAACTCCAGCACCGTAAGAGCTAACCGTCGTAACTCCAGCACCGTAAAAGCTAACCGTCGTAACTCCACCATCGTAAAAGCTAACCGTCGTAACTCCACCATCGTAAAAGCTAACCGTCGTAACTCCAGCATCGTAAGAGCTAGCTAACGTGAATGAAGCAGGGCAAAAGCTAACCAACGTAACTCGAGCAAGCATCGTAACCCCAAGCCAAAAGATAAATACAAACAAAACAAAAGCACACACAAAAATAACTTGTGATGTAAATACTCAAGCGTTATCTCTACAAACTCGCCGCCCGAACACTCATAACATGTAAATAGCGCGTCGGTGGCATCACACTGAGCACGCTGATTGATTGCGGCTCAGCCAGGGGGAAAAATTGAGGCTTTGCTGAAATAAGACTGCTCGCGTTAGGCGTTTGTCCGCGAGTGGTCATCAGTCAAGTCCGGGGGAGAGAGAGAGAGAGAGAGAGAGAGAGAGAGAGAGAGAGAGAGAGAGAGAGAGAGAGAGAGAGAGAGAGAGAGAGAGAGAGAGATTTAAGAATAAAATAACAATCAGATAAGGCAAAAAAAAAGGCAAAAAAAAGAAAGACGAGAAAAGAACGAAATAACTCAGTGGAGAGAGAGAGAGAGAGAGAGAGAGAGAGAGAGAGAGAGAGAGAGAGAGAGAGAGAGAGAGAGAGAGAGAGAGAGAGAGAGAGAGAGAGAGAGAGAGAGAGAGAGAGAGAGAGAGAGAGAGAAATAAGACTTACTGACTGACAGGAAGACAAACAGGAAGACTGACGGCTAGATAAACTGTAATGATTAAACGAGTCATGTATACCGAAACACACACACACACACACACACACATGCACAGAACGGATAGATACATATGCTTTCGTACTTCCGTGTGTGTGTGTGTGTGTGTGTGTGTGTGTGTGTGTGTGTGTGTGTGTATGTGTGTGTGTGTGTGTGTACGTAGTCACTCACCTTTAAGTAATTACCTGGAAAACGAGAGGAACTGGCAGGTAGAGATTTTAATGACTAAATCGAGAGAATAAAAGTCTGGATTGCGCGCTGCGAGAGAGAGAGAGAGAGAGAGAGAGAGAGAGAGAGAGAGAGAGAGAGAGAGAGAGAGAGAGAGAGAGAGAGAGAGAGAGAGAGAGAGAGAGAGAGAGAGAGAGAGAGAGAGAGAGAGAATAGACCTCGGACAGACAGACAGAGGCAGACAGAAGCGCGCACACACACACACACACACACACACACACACACACACACACACACACACACACACACACACACAGGAGGTAAACAAACACACAAACAAACACAGAGAGAATGGGGAGAAGCAGGGAAGCGTAAAAGAGGGGAAAGAAGGAGTAGGAACGAGAGAGAGAGAGAGAGAGAGAGAGAGAGAGAGAGAGAGAGAGAGAGAGAGAGAGAGAGAGAGAGAGAGAGAGAGAGAGAGAGAGAGTCATTCAGGTATCTTTATAGAGCAAACATTAATTAGTGTTTACCTGTGGTGCGCCCAGATGAAGGGGAGACGAGTGTTTCTCTCTCTCTCCCTCACAAAAAGACACCGCCTCACAATCCGCCCCGCCTAAAACAATTATCATACTGTATATTTTCTCGTCATATACATGTACATACATATTTATTTCTCGGTCGGCCTGGAATTTCATGTCGGCGTCCTGTATGTCATTAGGGTCATTATCATTATCGCTATTGTTATTATTATTATTATCATTATTGTTTGTGTTGTGGTTGGAGTTGATTATGTTGTTGTTACTACTACTACTGCTACAAAACTTCATTCATTACTATTATTACTATTATTACTATTACTATTGTTACTTACTACGACTGCGACTACAACTACTTTCATTGCTATTTAATTTTACAGTAGTAGTAGTAGTAGTAGTAGTAGTAGTAGTAGTAGTAGAAGTAGTAGTAGTAGTAGTAGTTCCAAATGAAGCATAAACGTTTCACCCTGCTTCGAAATGTTTCAAACCAAATTTCGAAACCTCAGAAGTTTGAGTGAACCTTTAAGAAGATTCGAAGTTTCAGAATCACGTATTACTGAAGGTGTTCGAAGCGGGCGGGGGTCGAAGCGTTTGAACCAACACCACGAAAATTTGCTTAACTTTTGTCCCTTTTGTCTTTACTTTGTCTTTTACTGTGTCTTTTTTTCTGTCCCCTTCCTCTCCTCTTCGCCCGCTGTGTCGCTTCCCTCTCTTTCATCTTCCCCTCCTTTCCTCCGTTTATTTATTCATTTACTTTCCTTCTCCTTCTCCTCTTTTACTCACCATGTTTCTTCCCTTTCATCTTCCTGTCCTTCCTATCCTGTATTTATTCATTTATTTTCTTCCTCCTTCTTCTCCTCTTTTTACTGTTTCCTCCCTTTGTCTCACCTTCCTTCCTTCTTTCCTTCCTTTATTCTTTTTTTTATAGTTTTTCATTATTTAATTTTATTCTCGTTTTTATCATCGTCATCCTCCTTCGCTTGCTCTTCATTTTCGTCCTCCTCCTCTTCTAACTCTTCGCCTCCTTCTCTTCTTCCTTTTCCTCCTCCTTTTCCTTTTTTCGTCGCCTGCTATTCCATGCTTCCTTGTTTCCTCCAGTTTACTTCCGTTTCCCATTCTCTCTAATCTCTCCTCTCCCCCCTCCCTTTACTTATCTCTCCTCCCTCGATCTCTTCTTTCTCTCACACCCTCCAACCCCTCAATCTCCTTTCCCTGTCTTCCCTTTCTTCTCCATAATTACTTTTTTTTTTCTTTTTTAGTCCATTAATCAAAAGTATGTTGTTCGCTGGCGGCCTTGAAATTAATAAGAAAACCTTCCGAAAAATGAAAAAAAAAAAATTCTTGTATACCTCTCCCTCCTCCCCTCTTTCTTTCCTCTTCTTCTTCTTCATTCTTCCCCCTTTCAAAAATGTTAAAAATCTCGCCCCTATCTAAAAAAAAAAAAAATGTGTGCCCCCTCCAATCTATCTTCCTTCTCCCTCGTGTCTTCTTCCTCCCCCATCTCCCCCTCCTCCTCCTCCTCTCTCATTTCCCTCCCCCTCCTACCTCCCCCCTCATACTCTCTTTCTCTCCACTTCCAACCTCCCCCTTCTTCTTCTCTCTTTCTCCCCTCCATACAACGCCCCCCCTACCTTCCTCTTCTCCCCCTTTTTCTCACCTCCATTCCCTCACCTTCCCTTTCTTTCCCTCCCTTCTCTCTTCCTACCCTTCACCCCCACTTCCCCTTTCCGTAACTCCCTCTCCTCTTTCTCCCCTACTCCCCTCTCTATCCCCTTATACCAGCCTGCCCCCGTAAAAAACTAATTTACCCCCTTAAAAAAATGGGTTATTTCTTTCCCCCTTGAAAAAGAAAAATGAATGAACTTAAGATTTTTCTGAAGTTTTTTTCCAGCGCAAACAATTAAAGAAAGAGTAGACGAGAGAGAGAGAGAGAGAGAGAGAGAGAGAGAGAGAGAGAGAGAGAGAGAGAGAGAGAGAGAGAGAGAGAGAGAGAGAGAGAGAGAGAGAGAGAGAGAGAGAGTTGAAGTGGTGGTGGTGGTGCTAGTGAAAGAGGGAAGAGGAAGGGAGAGAAGGGAATGAAGAAAGGTGAGAGGGGAAGAGGGAAACGAGAGAGAGAGAGAGAGAGAGAGAGAGAGAGAGAGAGAGAGAGAGAGAGAGAGAGAGAGAGAGAGAGAGAGAGAGAGAGAGAGAGAGAGAGAGAGAGAGAGAGAGAGAGAGAGAAATTACAAAGCTCCCCACGTTAAGTAAACAGAGAGAGAGAGAGAGAGAGAGAGAGAGAGAGAGAGAGAGAGAGAGAGAGAGAGAGAGAGAGAGAGAGAGAGAGAGAGAGAGAGAGAGAGAGAGAGAGAGAGAGAGAGAGAGAGAGAGAGAGAGAGAGAGAGAGAGAGAGAGAGAGAGAGAGAGAGAGAGAGAGGTGAATGGTGAGGGAAGGGAAAAGCGAGGAGGAGGGAAAATACTGTTAGGTACAAGAATTCTTTGCCTGAGTAAATGAAGAAAGGAGGGAAGAGGAAGAGCAGAAGAAGAAAAAAGAAGAAGAAGAAGAAGAAGAAGAAGATAACAAAAACAGTAGTAGTAGTAGTAGTAGTAGTAGTAGTAGTAGTAGTAGTAGTAGTAGTAGAAGAGCAATGATGCTAATGATTATGATGATGAATATAATGTCAAAATAGAGGAGGCGGAAGAGGAAGAGGAAAAGGAAGAAGAAAACAAAACAAAAGTAGAAGAGAAAGTGAAAGAAAAAGTAAATAAAAGAAAACAAAGTCAACGAAGAGAAGAAGAAGGGGAGAATGGAACGAAAACAAGAGGAAGGAGAGGACGAAGAAGAAGAAGAGGCAAGGCAGGTGAGGGGAACAAGGATGGAATTGCAAAGGATGAGGGGAATTAAGAGGAAGGGAGGAAGGAATACGTGAGAAGGAAGGAGGGAAGAGAAGAAGGGAGGAAAGACGAGACGAGAGATGACGAAACTAGAAAGAGGAAAAGTTAAAATAGGAGAAGAAAGAAAGACAGGAGAGGAGAGAGTGGAGAGAGTAGAGGAAGTGAGGAGAGAGAGAGAGAGAGAGAGAGAGAGAGAGAGAGAGAGAGAGAGAGAGAGAGAGAGAGAGAGAGAGAGAGAGAGAGAGAGAGAGAGAGAGAGAGAGAGAGAGAGAGAGAGAGAGAGAGAGAGAGAGAGAGAGAGAGAGAGAGAGAGAGAGAGAGAGAGAGAGAGAGAGAGAGAGAGAGAGCGTCTATTTGTGTTCTTGTTTTCTCCTCCCTCTCTTCCTCCTATTTCTCTCTCTCTCCCTCTTCCTCCTCCTCCTCCATGCAGTTTTTCCATGCTGCATGTTCTTTTTCCTTTCCTGCCAGCTTTAGGTAGAGGGAGGAGCTTTCGCCTTTGCTGTCCTTCACCTTCCTTCCACCTTTGATTAGACAGTTAGTGGAGCTTGTCACAAACAGCCTCGTAAAATTACAGGCTCACGGCGTAGATGGGAAAGTTTTGAACTGGATCAGGGCGTGGCTTAGTGGTAGGAAGCAGAGAGTGCAAATCAATGGTAGGAAATCTGAATGGGGCAGTGTTACGAGTGGAGTCCCACAGGGGTCGGTGCTGGGTCCTCTGCTTTTTATTATTTACATCAATGACTTGGACACAGGAATTAGTAGTGATGTCAGTAAGTTCGCAGATGATACCAAGATCGGTAGAGTAATCCAATCAGACAGCGACGCTACCGTTCTCCAGGATGAGCTTGACAGACTATATGATTGGGCGGGGAAGTGGCAGATGGAATTCAATGTCGGGAAGTGTAGCATTTTGAGTGTAGGTAGGAATAACCCCTTACACAATTACTCCTTAAATGACACTCCTCTAAGCAGGTCTGGGCGTGAGAGAGACTTAGGAGTCCTAGTGAGCGCTGACCTACGTCCTAGGGGTCAATGCATTCAGGCTAAAAATCGGGCAAACAGAGTACTAGGTTTCATCTCAAGGAGCGTGAGCAATAGGAGCGCTGAAGTCATCCTCAAACTTTACATAGCACTAGTTAGACCTCATCTCGATTATGCAGTTCAGTTCTGGTCCCCCTATTATAGAATGGATATCAAGATGTTAGAATCTGTACAGAGGAGGATGACAAAGATGATTCAGGGGGTGAGAAACTTGCCTTATGAAGACAGGCTGAAGCAGTTAAATCTACACTCTCTAGAAAGGCGAAGGTTGCGAGGAGACTTGATCGAAGTCTATAAATGGATGAAGGGATTTAATAAAGGGGATGTCAATAAAATTTTGAGAGTGAAAGAGCCAGGTAGGACGCGTGGCAATGGTTTTAAGTTAGACAAATTCAGATTCAACAAAGACATAGGCAAGAATTGGTTTACAGAGTGGTGGACGAATGGAACAGGCTTGCGGCGGAATTTTCAGTGAAGCTCTTCCCTCTTCGTCGAAGCGTCGCTTAGAGAGTGTGTTTCCGTTAAGGGGTATGCGTGAATCCTACAAATGGCTACAATCTCTTCCCCCTTCCAAGCTATCCTTCCGTGTAGTGTTGGTACTACTGCAAATCAAACAAACGTTGAAAACCGAAACATTAATGCATTTTAGGTACATTTCTATAATGGAAAATATTATGTGGCAAATACTTATGTAAGCAGTGCCTGATAGAGTGACATACACTATATATAGCAGAAATTTTACATTGATGCATTTAATTGGTTGGTAGCCGTGACGATGTTTGCTTCGCTCTCATCTGGTCCCGTTACCTGTGGGCGGAGCTTAGGAGACCTCGTTAGAATAAACTGCTTTTATTTTCTTTATTTTCCTCCTGTTCCATGAGACATCTCTTTCTCCCTTCGTTATTTCTCCCTTGTAAATATATTTTTAACTAGCTTTAGAGCTCCTATCAGTGGGTGGAAAATGGTATCATCTATATTGCTGAGCTTTGCTAAGCTCCACCCACAGGTGACGTCACGAGTTTGGAGATTGGCTGTGGGAAGCCCAGCACGGAGTACCACATACCACCACATATTCATACAGACTTGGGAAACAAGCGCCCGGAGGCCAAAGCCTGTTAGTCCGTCACTTTAAAATTCATCCCAGCAATCTTAATTCATGCTTATGGTTCGAAGTGCCCGCCCTACAAACGCTCAAAAAAGAGAACTGTTGTGAATAGTTGAGACTAAAGGGCGGGGCGTCCTGGTTGAGAGGTGCTTTCCAGTGTTGGCTTAAATTATCATAGGAACCGTGAAGTCTTGAATAAACAGAAAAATAATGTTTCTCGCATTGTATGACTTTTTATATAAGGCCTAGAAAATTTAAATTGTTCTTATATCCAATTAATAATACAGCAACATGGAAAAATGTTGTAATAAAGCATTAAATGTGCAAAGATATTAGCGAAGAGCGGGCCTTCACCTCCTCTTCGTCAAGAGAGGAAATTAGTTCATTTTTTTCCCGCTCGCCGCTTCGCGCGCTGCATCAAAGACACTCCTCGTCACTGAGAATACCGTTTGGTCCACGAAGCCTTGTTTCCTCGCGTGAAGGGGGAAAAGATAGTTTGAGAATTCCAGCGTTGGGAGCCATGTTGTGGGTGCCAATACCATAGATACATTCAAGAAGAGGTTAGATAAAGCCATGGATGGTGAGGTAAGGTGGGGTTGAGTGTACAGGAGCTGCCTTGTATAGGCCAACCGGCCTCTTGCAGACTCCTTACGTTCTTATGCTCTTATGACTATCAGGTCTGCTGTTGTTTGTTCTTCCTTTGTGTCCATTTGTGTTCTTCCTTCATCACCATAAATAATAATAATTTTTCAACACTTAACACATTTCTAAGTACCAACAAACACAACAAAAACAACATTTACATTCTTCTCTTTCAGTCACCAACGTCACCACCGTTATCAACAACAACAAAAACGAAACCAAAAACAATAACTGCTTAGCCGCAGACCTTACTATTATTTCCGATTGGGGCAAGAGGAACCTGGTGTCCTTCAACGCCTCAAAAACACAGTTTCTCCACCTATCCACTCGACACAATCTTCCAAACAACTATCCCCTATTCTTTGACAACACTCAGCTATCACCTTCGTCAACACTAAACATCCTCGGTCTATCCTTAACTCAAAATCTCAACTGGAAACTTCATATCTCTTTTCTTACTAAATCAGCTTCCTCGAGGCTGGGCGTTCTGTACCGTCTCCGCCAGTTCTTCTCCCCCGCACGGTTGCTGTCCATTTATAGGGGCCTTGTCCGCCCTCGTATGGAGTATGCATCTCATGTATGGGGGGGGGTCCACTCGCACAGCTCTCCTTGACAGAGTGGAATCAAAGGCTCTTCGTCTCATCAGCTCTCCTCCTCATACTGATAGTCTTCTACCTCTCAAATTCCGCCGCCATGTTGCCTCTCTTTCTATCTTCTATCGATATTTTCATGCTCACTGCTCTTCTGAACTTGCTAACTGCATGCTTCCCCTCCTCCTGCGGCCCCGCTGCACACGACTTTCTACTCATGCTCATCCCTATACTGTCCAAACCCCTTATGCAAAAGTTAACCAGCATTTTCACTCTTTCATCCCTCACGCTGGTAAACTCTGGAACAATCTTCCTTCATCTGTATTTCCTCCTGCCTACGACTTGAACTCTTTCAAGAGGAGGGTATCAGGACACCTCTCCTCCCGAAATTGACCTCTGATTTTGGACACTCCTTTAACCTCTGTTCGGGAGCAGTGAGTAGCGGGCCTTTTTTTATTTTTATTTTATTTGCGCCCTTGAGCTGTCTCCTTAGCTGTAAAAAAAAAAAAAAAAGCAACAACATCAACAGAATCTTCCCCTCTCTTCCCTCTCCTGCATCTTTCATCCCCTTCTTCTTCCCTCTCCTTCTCTTCCCTTCCATTTCCTTGCCATCTCTTCTTCATCCCCTTTCCCATCTCCCTTTCTTTCCCCCTTCCCTTTAGTTCCCTTTAGGTTCTTCATATTCCTTCCTCGCTCTCTTCTTTCCCTCTCCAGTTTCTTTTGTCCCTTTCAACAAATACTCCGTCATTTTACTTTCATCCACTTTTCTCTTTCTCTTTTCTATCCAGTCCTGTAATTCTCCACCTCCTCTTCCCTTCATTTTTCTTTCTTTCCCTCTACCTTTTCATCTCCTCCTTCATCCACTTTGTTTCTCCTTTTCCACTTTCCTTCTCATCAACTCCCCTCTACCTTCCTCCTTCACCTTTCCCCCCCATCCTTCAGTCTTCCTTTTCATCATCATCTTACTCTTCTTCCTCCTCCCTTTTTCTCCCCCTCTTATTCTCCCCACTCTTATAAGGTGAACTGACCCCTCCCTTGGGATTGGGGAGTAAATAAGGAAGAGGAGAGAACGGGGAAGAGGAGGAAATGGATGAGAGGAGAAGAAAGAAGAGCAAAAGGGCAGGAGGGAAAGATAAGAGGTAAGAGGAAACGAGATAAAAAGGAAGGAAATCGATAAAGGAATGATACGTGAAGATGGAAGAAAGGAAGGAAGAAAAAAGAAGGAAGGGAGAGAGAGAGAGGGAAGAAGGAAGGAAGGGAGGAAAGAAAAGGGAGCGAATAAGTGAAGGGCAGGTTGAAAGGAACAAAATAAGAGAGAGGAGGCAAAGGAAAAGAAGGAAAGAGAACATAAAACACAGACTGTAAAGGAGGAAGGAAGTAGGAGGGAGAGGTTAAAGGAAAAGAAAATGGGAAAAAGAAGAAAAGAAGGAGAGAGGGCAAGCAGGCAGGCGGTAAGGAAAGAAAGATGAAGGGAAGGAAGGAAACAAAGAAAAAAAAGAAGGCAAGAATGAAGGGAGGAAAGAAGATAGAAAAAAACGAAGGGGAAAAGAAGGAAAAGGGATAAAGATGAAAAGATAAGGAAGAAAGGAAGGAATAAAGGAAGAGAAGTAAAGAATGCTTCCCAATGAGAGCCAGAAGAAGAAGGAAAAGAAGAAGAAAAAGAAGAACACAAGAAAAACATGAAAAAGATATATGAGGAGGAGGAGGAGGAGGAGGAGGAGGAGGAGGAGACGAACAGCTTGGTTTTCACTCAGTGTGATGAAGAACATGGCTGTGGGCAAGAAGAGGAGCAGGAGGAGGAAAGGAGTGGGAGGAATGGAGGAGGAGGAACAGGAAGAGGAAGAGGAAGAGGAGGAGGAGGAGGAGGAGGAGTAGGAGGAGGAGGAGGAGGAAATAAGAGGAAAGGAAAGGGGAAAGAAGGGACTGGGGTATGGGGGTGGAGGAGGAGGAGGAGGAGGAGGAGGAGGAGGAGGAGGAAATAAGAGGAAAGGAAAGGGGAAAGAAGGGACTGGGGTATGGGGGTGGAGGAGGAGGACGAAGAGGAAGTAAGTAGAGAATTGAAAGGGAGGAGGAGGAGGAGGAGGAGGAGGAGGAGGAGGAGGAGGAGGAGATGGAGGGAGAGGGGAGAGATTGCAGAGGAAGATGAAGAGAGGGGAAAGGAAGGAAAGGGAAAAAGGAGGAGGAGGAGGAGGAGGAGGAGGAGGAGGAGGAGGAGGAGGAGGAGGAGGAGGAGGAGGAGAAAATGAAGTAAAGTGAAGAGGAGGAAGATAAGAAGGGATATATACAGCGGCAGAAGTAATTTAGTAATGACAGTGTTAATAATAATAATAATAATAATAATAATAATAATAATAATAATAATAATAATAATAATAATAATAGTAACAATAGAAAATAGGACGAGAATTCCAAAACGATTATTACAAGAAAACTGAAAATATTAACCCCCCCCCAAAAAAATAAACAAAACCAACGAAATTAAATAAGAAAAAAAGGACTTTCATTTGAGAGAGAGAGAGAGAGAGAGAGAGAGAGAGAGAGAGAGAGAGAGAGAGAGAGAGAGAGAGAGAGAGAGAGAGAGAGAGAGAGAGAGAGAGAGAGAGAGAGAGAGAGAGAGAGAGAGAGAGAGAGAGAGAGAGAGAGAGAGAGAGATGGAAAAAATGAAAGCGAGGAAGAAAGAAAACAAGAAGGAAGTAGGAAAGCGAGACAGATAGATAGATAAATAGATAGGAGAGAGAGAGAGAGAGAGAGAGAGAGAGAGAGAGAGAGAGAGAGAGAGAGAGAGAGAGAGAGAGAGAGAGAGAGAGAGAGAGAGAGAGAGAGAGAGAGAGAGTAACATCATTGAGCGAGAAGCGAGACTGCAAGTTCCCGGGTGAGACTTTTAACTAAGAATGGAAGGAGGAAGTGCAATGGCTCGGAAGGAAGGAAGGAAGAAGGACGGAAGGAGGAAGGAGAAGGAAGGAAGGGGAAGTGAAAAATGGGGGTGAGAAAAATAGTTGGAGACGTTAAAATGGAAGAAAATAAAAAGAGGTAACGAAAGAGGGAATAAAAGAGAGGAAGCAGGAAAATACGAGAAGGAAAGAAGGAGGGAAGGACGGAAAGAGACGAAAAACGGGAAAGAAGGATTGATGAGAAGACAGTAAGGAGAAAGGAAGAAGAGCAAGAAAGAAGGAAGGAAGAATGAAAAGGAGGGAAAAAAGGAATAAAGAAAGAAAGGGAGAGAATGCAAAGAAGGAAGGAATGACGGAAAGAGGCGAAAAACGTGTGAGAAGGATTGATGAGAAGACAGGAAGAAGGAAGGAAGGAAGAAGAGGAAGAAAGAAGAAAGAAAGAAAAGGAGGGAAAAAAGGAATAAAGAAAGAAATGGAGGTGGAAAAGTGGAGATGGTGAGAATTGTGGAGGGAAAGTGGAGGAAAAGTGGAGGCGGAGGAGGAGGAAGAAGGCAAAGAGGAATGAGAAGGATGGATGGAAAGGTGATAAAAAGGGAGAAAGAAAGAAAGGAAAGAAGAAATAAAGAAAGATTGAGTCAGGGAAAAAAGAAATGAAAGAAAGGAAGAAAGAAAGAAGGAAAGAAAGAAAGACAGAAAGAAAGACAGAAGAAAGGAAAGGAAGGAAGGAAGGAAGGGAAGGAGATAAAGCGACGGGAATAGGAGGAAAAGAAGAGAAAGAGGAAGAGGAGAAGGGAAGGAGAGAGAGAACGGCAGGTAAAGTCGGGATGATGGTGAATGAGGAGAAGGGAGGGAAGAGAATGAGGATTAAGGAGAAGGAAAAAGAGAGGAGGAGGACTGAGGGAAAGGGAGGTAAAAAGAAGGGAGGGAGACGGAGAGGCAAATGAGGAAGAGGGAGCGAGAGAAGAAGAGGAGGAGGGGGAGGAGGAGTAGGAGGAGGAGGAAGATAAGAAGATATTACTAAACAACTTGAGTTACTACCAATAATTATTACTTATTTTTATTTATCCGCTAGTGTACTCTCTCTCTCTCTCTCACAAGAAAAGAAGAAGAAAACTAAACAAAAGAGGGTATGGAAGAAAGGGTTAGATAAAGGGAGGAAGATGTGGAAGAGAAGGGGAGGGAGGAGAGGAAGGGGGAAGAGTTAGAAGATGCTGGGAAAGGTAGAAAGGAATGGAGGAATACGGAAGAAAAGGGAGAAATGAAGGAGGAAGGATGAATAAGAAGTGAAGAAAGGAGAGGGAAGGTAGGGAGGGAGGGGGAGAGAAAATGAGAGGGAAGTTGGTATAGGGAAGGATGAATAGGAGGGAAGGAGAGGGAAGGAAGGAGGAGGAAGGGAGGAGGTAGGGAGGGTAAGTGGGGAGAGATGATGAGAGGAAAGTGGGTAGGGAAGGAGAGTGGAGAAAGGAGGAAAAGGGTAGGTAGGGAGGGGAAGGAGAGGGGAAGGGGAGGGGAAGGAGAGTGAAGAAAGGAGGAAGTGGGTAGGTAGGGAGGGTAAGGAGGGAGAGATGATGAGAGGGAAGTGGGTAGCGAAGGAATGAAGAGGAAAGGAGGGAGGGAGGGAAGGAAGGAGGGAAGGGAGAAGGGAGAGAAGGAGGGAGTGAAGGATCGTGAGGAAGTATAATGAACTAAACTTGCCCCTTCCATCCCTCTCTCCCTCCTTCCCTTCTCTTCCTTCCTTCCCTCCCTCCCCTCATTCCTCCCTTCCTCCCTCCACTCCCTTCAAGACACAAACTTTGCGAGTGTTGAACAAGCCACTCTGTCTGTCGGTCTGTCTGTCTGTCTGTTCGTTACTGTCTGGTAGTTTGTCTCTGTAGGTAGGTATGTCTGTTTGTCTGACCGTCACTGTCTGTCTGTCTGTCTGTAATGAACTTTGTCTCTGTTAATAGTCTGTGTCTGTAGTTCACTTTGTTTGTCTGCCTGTCTGTCTGTCTATTTGCCTGTCTGTCTGTCTATTTGCCTGTCTGTCTACCTGTAATTAACTTTATATGTCTGTGTGTTTGTCTGTAATTAACTTCGTCTGTCTGCCTGTATGTTTCTGTCTGTCTGTATGTCTGTCTATCATATCCATATAATTGTGTTTTCTCTTTCACACACACACACACACACACACACACACACACACACACACACACACCCTTCTCATACCTTCACTTAACCTCTCTCTCTCTCTCTCTCTCTCTCCCAATAAGCATTTTTCCCTAACACTTCGAGGAGCCGCCACGAGCAAAACAAAAAAATAAAAACAAAAATCCCACGCTTCGGAAAGAATACGAAGCAACAAAACGTAAAATTAATCCTCCACTAATTTTCTCCTCGTAGCGCCGGAAGAAAAACGGAGGAAAACTCTCCCTTTCCTCTCCTCGGATAGTTTCCTTCAATTTAGTCTCCCGCGTCTCCCGGGGAAAAGGAGAGGAAAGGGAGGAGGCGCAGGAAGAGGGGAGGATTAGGAGCAGGAGGAGGTGGAAAAGTGGAGATGCTGAGAATAGTGGAGGAGGAAGAAGTGGAAAAGTGGAGGAGGAGGAGGAGGAAGAGGAGGAAGAGAGATAAGGAATGAAGGAAAAAGACAATTGATATAGATAAAATCACCATCATTAATAACAGCAATAATAATAATAACAATAATAATAATAATAAATAATAATAATAATAATAATATATCCAAGGTCCACTATATTTCTCTCTCTCTCTCTCTCTCTCTCGCTGATAACAGGGCCCTCGCTTATCACAAACAGCTGGTATTTAATGGCTGGCCAGACGGACGCCACTACCTCTTATCTCACACACACACACACACACACACACACACACACACACAAGTAGTACGTAACCCTGATTGATCTTCTGCAGGTGGTCAGTCAATCTCCCCCCCCTACCGAACATC
>NC_066545.1:3472676-3485176 GCF_024679095.1 Eriocheir sinensis
CGTGGAAGGTATTAGTCCTCCGTTATCTTTTCCTTGTACAATCATTCGGGGAAGTTTGTTTTCTCTCTTGTAATGAGGCGGTGTCATCGATCCCCTTTATATTGAACATCCTACTCCGCTGTGTGTGTGTGTGTGTGTGTGTGTGTGTGTGTGTGTGTGTGTGTGAGGAGAGAGATAGGAAGGATGAGAGCACGGGAAGGGAAGTAAATATAAAGAACAGGGAAGTAGGGAAATTAAGGAAGGAAATGGGAAGGAAAGGGAAGAAAAGGAGAAATAAAGTGAATGAGAAAAAAAGGAGGAGGAGGAGGAAGAAGAAAATGACAAAGAAAAAGGAACAAGACGAAACCCACATTATGCCATCTCTCTCTCGTTTACATACATCGTCTCACTTACAACAGGATCCAAACCTCTCACTTTTTGCGAACTTTTCTCTTATTTTTCTTGATTCCTCTTCTTATCTCCTCTATTTTTCACTCTCCATTTTCAGCGCTCTCTTTTCCCTCACTTTCTTTCTCTTTTTTTTTTTGCTTTCTTACTCCCTCTGCTCTTTTTCTTTTGCTTCTAACTCTTTCCCTCTCTTCTCTCTTTCATTCTATCATTACCTTCTTTACTCTTTCTTTTACTTCTTCCTCCTACTCTTTTTCTTCTCTTTATTTCGTTTTATTATTTCCTCCTTTACTCTTTCTTCCTTTCTTTCTCTCTTTCGTTTTTATGCTAATTTACTTTCTTTTACTTTCTACTCCTATTTCCTTTCTTTCGTTTTATTAATTCCTTCTTTACTTTCTTCCTTTCTTCTCTCTTTTTCATTTAATTATTACCCTTTTACTCTTTTTTTTTACTTCCTGCTTCTCTCTTTCTTCTCTCACTCTCTCTATAACTTTCTCTTTTATTTCAGTGACAAGACGGAAGGAGAATTTTGTTGTAATCGTCAAAGGTCTTCGTTATAGTGTAGCAGCTCAACGCTCTCTCTCTCTCTCTCTCTCAACTGTAGTAAGGACACAACATTGTAGCTCTCTATCGTGTAAAACAGTATAGCAAGCAGTAGTAGTGTTGTTCTCCTCCTCCTCCTCCTCCTCCTCCTCCTCCTCCTCCTCCTCCTTCTCCTCCTCTTTCCTTTCGTTCTTTTAGTAATTGGTAACACTTCCTCCTTTCCTTCATTCTTCGTGGTTTCAGTCTGCTATTACAACTACCTCCTGCTCCTCCTTCTTCTTCTTCTCTTCCTCTTCCTCCTCCTCCTCCTCCTCCTCCTTCTTCTTCTTCTCTTCCCCTTTCTCTTACTCCTCCTCCTCCTCGTCTTCCTCCTCCTCCCGCACACAACACACGAACCGAGTGTTGCGTGAGTCTCCTAATTAACATTGCGTTATACTGCGTGTACATACAACCCATTACGAGGAGGAGGAGGAGGAGGTGATGGTAGCCGCTTGGTAACAAGAGGTTTGAAGGAAAAGAGGAAAATATGACCAGACAAACGAAATAAAAAGAGGAGGAGAAAGAAGAGGAGTAGGAGGAGAAGGTAGAAGAGGAGGATATGGTAGCAGAATGATAATAAGAGGAATGAAGGAAGAGAAAGACGAGAAAAAAAATAGTTACCGATAAAACGAAAGAAAGGAAGAGGAGGAGGAAGAGGAAGACAACGAAAAAGAGGAAGAGGAAGAAGAGGTAGCAGAATAAAGGCAAAAGAAAACGAAGCTAAATGAAGTAAAAAAAAAAATGAAGTAAAAAAAAGGAAAAAAGTGTTACCAAAAGAAAAAAAAAGAACGTGGAAAAGAAGACAGAGGGTGCTAGTTAGGGGTTAAAAAGGGGTGAGAAGGATTTTGTATTGCGTCCCCCTCCCCCTCCTCCTCCTCCTCCTCCTTCTCCTCCTCCTCTTCCTCTCCCTTCCCTCGCGCTGTGTTACTAGTTTGTGTTGCGTGACGGGCTTTCCCTGTTCCCGTGCGGCTGATTAGAGGTGAGGCCAGGTGAGGAGCCCTTGTGCTGCCCCCACCTGTGAATTGAAAAGGAAAACATGACGAATTACAGACAGCGACACGGTAACGAGGAGGAGGAGGAGGAGGAGGAGGTACTAGGGGGAAGGAAAAAAACATGAAGCATAATAACTCAATACACAAAGTAGCACGGATACAAGGAAGAGGAGGAGGAAGAAGAGGAAGAGGAGGAGGAGGAGGAGGAGGTGGAGGAGGACTAAAACTAAAGCACTCAATATAACTTAAGTCCGAAAATAGCGAAGAAAAGGAGCGAAGATACAAAATAAAGAGAGAGAGAGAGAGAGAGAGAGAGAGAGAGAGAGAGAGAGAGAGAGAGAGAGAGAGAGAGAGAGAGAGAGAGAGAGAGAGAGAGAGAGAGAGAGAGAGAGAGAAATAATAAAAAAGGAAGAAACCAAAACTCAAATGAGGATTAATCAAGAAGCAAGAAAAAAAGTGACCCATAAAGTAAAGAAAAAAGCAAAAAACAAAAATGATGATAAAAAAAAACATGAAAGGAGCGAAAATATAAAAGCGCGCGAAGCCAA
Organism: Eriocheir sinensis; assembly: GCF_024679095.1. Classification (NCBI taxonomy): domain Eukaryota; kingdom Metazoa; phylum Arthropoda; class Malacostraca; order Decapoda; family Varunidae; genus Eriocheir; species Eriocheir sinensis. Next base: position 3,475,186 of record NC_066545.1, read on the forward strand.
AAAAAAAAAAAGACGAAAAAAAAAGACAAAGGGAACAGGTGCACAAAGAAAAGAAAGGAGCAAAAAAAAATGAAAGGCGAATCAGGAGCAGAAGACGAGATCTCCAACTTTAATAGACGCGAGAATGTTAGTAAAAACAGAAGACAGAATAAAAAAAAAAAAAAAGAGATGGAAGTGCCGAAGGGAATTAGAGAAAGCGTGTGTGGTGGTGGTGGTGGTGTCGGTGATGGTGGTGGTGGTGGTGGTGGTGGTGGTGGTGACGGTGGTGGTGGTGGTGGTGGTGGTGACGGTGATGGCGGTAGTGACGGTGGTGACGGTGGTGGTGGTGGTGGTGACGGGGGTGGTGGTGGAATGATAAAGATATGGATAGATACACAGATAGACAGTTACGTATAAATAGATATATAGATAAATCGATAGACAGATAGATAAAAAGATAGATAGATGGATAGACAGTTATAGATAGATTATACAGAAAGAGAAATAGATAAAAGGAGAGAGGAGTAGAAGAGGAAAATGCAACTAAACAGAAAAGGATATAAAAAAGGACACAAAAATCAGTACCCAAAAATTAAAGAAGAAATCAAAACAAAAGGAAAAACAAAGAGAAAAAAGGGGAGAGGAATAGAAAGCAAAACACAACAAACAAAAAGAATATATATATAAAAAACAACGATCAAAAAATCAGTACTGGAGAATAAAAACAAAAACATAAAACGAAAAATCAAAAAAATACACAAAAAAGAGAAGTCCCATTAGGCAATTTTTCCTCGATAATGTGCGCGCATAATTAGTTCCCGCTCCTTAATTAGTCCGCCATCCCATTGCCAGGTAACTACTCTCACCTGGCCGCCCTTGGTACGCTTCTTAAATTACCTGGAGAGGGCGTCACAGGGGAGGAGGAGGAACAGGAGAAGCAGAAGGAACAGGAGGAGGAGGAGGAGGAGGAGGAGGAGGAGGAGGAGGAGGAGGCAAGATCTAAGGTGGTATTTAAACTGTTGGTCCTGGCGGAGGTATGAGCAGGTGAGGTAATTAACACAGCAGGTAATAATGGGAAGAAGACGCGCACAGGAGTCATTAAAAGAGCAGTAGCAGTGGTGGTGGTGGTAGTAGTAGTAGTAGTAGTAGTAGTAGTAGTAGTAGTAGTAGTAGTATATACGCAAATACATTTTTTTCTATTTTCTTACATTTGCATATCTTACGAAAACTCAAAAAATATAATATGTAAATTAAAATATCAGCAACATCAACATCCTCTTATCAACACCATTCATGCTCGTCAACACCAATAAACAACAACAACAACAACATCAACAACAACAACAACATCAACAACAAACAACACCTCTCACCTCCACTCTCTCAACTAACAATACCAGCATAACAAACACGCAGTATCTAATTATCTACACACACACACACACACACACACACACACACACACACACACACACACACACACGTCTGCCTGCCTCGCAATGATGCTTCCTCCCCTCCCCCCCAGCATCCCCATCCCAGCCTCCTCCTCTCGTCACACATACACACCTAACGAGCCATTCACACCGCCAATACCTCGCTAGCTAACCTCAGGGCGTGAATAGCGGCCCCGGGTAACAAGTGGCCTGATCTAAGCCAACTATCCTCAAGAAGTGGCGAGCGCTTCAATTGCAAGAGGGGTGATCGAACCTAAGCATCCCTAGCCTTACCTTATATCTGTCTACACCTATTTATCTATCTATCTATCTATCTATTACAGTAAAGGAGGCAGCTCAAAGACAAATATTAAAAACAGGCCGCTAATTACTGCTCTTATAAATAAAGTATAAGTGATTTGCCAGAAGAGAGATCAATTCCTAGTGGAGAGGTGTCTTGATACACTCCCCTATTGCTAGAGTTCAAGTCGTTGGCACAAGGAAATGCAGTGAAAGGGATGGAACACTGAAGATCCTGGTTAACTCTTGCATAAGGGATTTGGATAGTATAGTAATGAGCTGCAGTAGAGAGTCGTGTGCTACGTGGAAACGGGGAGGCCTCACCTTGTCTAATCTTACCCTACTGTATGTGTCACCTTACCTTCCCTTACTTTACCTAAACCTTACTTTATCTTATAACACCTTACTTTACCTAACCTTACCATACACACACACACACACACACACACACACACACACACACACACACTTCTTTCGTTGTTATAGTAACCCTGCATAGTTTATAGATCAACAATATCAACTACTACTACTACTACTACTACTACTACTACTACTACAACTACTTCTAAAACGAAAAGAAAAAAGAGCGCAGGAGGTCGTTGTATGTGATTGAGAGAGAGAGAGAGAGAGAGAGAGAGAGAGAGAGAGAGAGAGAGAGATGAGCAAGGAGTTATTGATTGCGTCGAAGAGGCAAGATTATTTCCGATTTGTATTCCGTCAACCTCCGATTTCCCTCCACTTTCCTCTCTCTCTCTTACAACTTCAATGTGTCTCAAAACTTCTTTCCTTTTTTTTGTTCACTTTTGCCCTGTATCCTCCTCTTCCTTTCCTTCCTTCCTTCCTTCCTTCCTTCCTCCTCCTCCTCCTCCTCCTCCTCCTCCTCCTCCTCTTCTTCCTCTTCCTCTTCCCTGAATTACACTTCTCCACTCAACCGCGGAAAGTCTTATGGAATCTTAGATTGACAGAATAGGATTTGCCATCTCTCTCTCTCTCTCTTAACTGCACTGGAAGTCTAGGAGTGACAAAGGATGGTTACTAATGCTTATTGTTTTTTCTCTCTCTCCTCTCAACTCTAGACTAAGACAGCGAAGTTGCTCTGCTGCGTTTACGAAGAGAGAGAGAGAGAGAGAGAGAGAGAGAGAGAGAGAGAGAGAGAGAGAGAGAGAGAGAGAGAGAGAGAGAGAGAGAGAGAGAGAGAGAGAGAGAGAGAGAGAGAGAGAGAGAGAGAGAGAGAGAGAGAGAGAGAGAGAGAATGGAAGGAGGAATAATGTGAGACCAAAGGAAGAAATATATAGACGGAAATGGATGAACCGAAAAGCAGGAGCAAGAAGAAGAAGAAGAAGAAGAAGAAGAAGAAGAAGAATGAAGGGAAAAGTAAGAATAACAATAAAATAAAACAAGAACATGAACAAATACAAGAAAGAAGATAAATAAAACAATAGAAAAATAACAAAATGCAAAAAAAAGAAAAAAAATAACATTAAGAAAACAAGAAATAAAATAAAATAAAAACAAGATAAATAGAAATACTGAAAGGGGAAACAGAAGAAAAAAGAAAAATCCAGAGAAAGAACAGAACAACCACCACCACCACCACCACAACCACCACCACCACCAACAACAACAACAACGACAACAAGAGCAAGGTGATGAAGGCGCCGCGTGTTATCGCCTTATCAATAACGAGACGGAGATAAACAATGATATTAGTCACTTCATTCTAGGGTGTGGAGGGGAGGGAGAGGGTAGAGGGAGTGAAGGGAGGGAGGGGGAGAAAGGAAGAGACGGAAAAGGAGGAAAGGGAAGGAAAGGGAGGTGAAGGGAGATGAGAGGAGACGGGAGTGAAGGGCAGAAAAGAGACGGAAATGGAGGAAAGGGAAGGGAGGGAGGTAAAGGGAGAGAGAGAGGAGACGGGAGTGAAGGGCAGAAAAGAGACGGAAAGGGAGGAAAGGGAAGGGAGGGAGGAGAAGGGAGGGTGAGAGGAGACAGGAGTGAAGGGCAGAAAAGAGACGGAAAGGAAGGAAAGGGAAGGGAGGGAGGAGAAGGGAGGGTGAGAGGAGACAGGAGTGAAGGGCAGAAAAGAGACGGAAAGGGAGGAAAGGGAAGGAAAGGGAAGGGAGTGTGAGAGGAGACGGGAGAGAAGGGCAGAAAAGGAGTTTATGAAAGGGAAATAGAAGAGTGTAAAGGAGATGGAAGAATACGAAAATGAACGAAGAAAAAGATAAAGGAGTAGGAAGAGGAGAAGCGAAGGAAGATGATGGAATAGGAACCACATGAGAAAAAGGAATAAAAAAAGAGGAAAATAAGAAAAAAGGAAAGCAAATTATAAATACGGTAATATCTAAAAAGGATGAAAATAGGGAGAAGGAAAAGGAGAAAAGAACAAGTGGAAAAAGGAGGAAAACAAACAAAGAACAAGAAAACCAGGAAAAAGTATGAAATAGGTGGAGAAGAAAAGGACAAATAATACAGAAGCAGGAAATAAAAAGTAAAAAAATATTGGAAGATAAAATATAACAAAGAAGGAAGAAAAGCGAGCAAAGAGAAAGACAGATAAAGAAAAGGAAATAAGACCGAGGAAACTGACCTTTAGGAGGCGAGGAGAAAGGTGGAGGAGGAGGAAAAGGAGGAGGAGGAGGAGGAGGAGGGGCGTGTGGAAGGGGAGTGGAAGGTGGAGGAGGAGGAGGAGGATAAAAAATAGAGGAAGAGAGGAGAGCTTTTCTGCGAGCCTAAGTTCTGATTTACTTTTCATGTTTTCCAATAAGTTATGAGGGAAGCGAGAAGTGGCAGCGGTCGTATTTATGATGACAATAAAACAATAACAGTGGAAGTGGTGGTAGTGGTGGTAGTGGTAGTGGTGGTGGTGGAAGGGGTGGGGGGGGGGGGTGATGGTGCGGGGGGTTGAGGGGGGTGATGGTAGTAGTAGTAATGGTGGTGGTAGTAGTAGTGGTAGCAGTAGTAGAAGTAATAGTAGTAGTAGTAGTAGTAGTAGTAGTAGTAGTAGTAGTAGTAGTAGTAATAGTAGTAGTAGTAGTAGGTAAAAATCATAATACTATCAAGCCACAAACACAAGATCAATAAACATTAACAATAAGAAACAACAACAACAACAACAACTACTTCAACAATCACCCACTCTCTCTCTCTCTCTCTCTCTCTCTAACTCGTCTCGTTGACTCACTTTATGGACAACAGAAGAGGAGCCAGGAGGACCCTTGGGGAACTCCTCCTCCTCCTCCTCCTCCTCCTCCTCCTCCTCCTCCTCCCTGCACGAAGCCTCTGCACTCCATCAGCCGTGTCAGTGGCAGTGGTAGGTAGAGGTCACAGTAGTAGTAGCAGTAGTAGTAGTAGTAGTAGTAGTAGTAGTAGTAGTAGTAGTCGTATATAGTCATTGTTGTTGTTGCTGTGTTGTAGTAAGTAGTAATGACAAAATAATAACAATAACTACTACTGCTACTACTACTACTACTAATAATAATAATAATAATAATAATGTACACTTACCTAAAAAATTAAACGGTAGAGACGCTCGGTTAGCCGCTGCAGGTCCTTCGTGCCAGCCACACACACACACACACACACACATATATATACACACACACACACACACACACACACACACACGGACGGCGCCTCACCTGCAAAAGAAAAAAAAGGAGGAAGACAGGTGAGCGAGTGATTGATTGCCTAATGATAGAAATTGAACTGAAGAATAATTGTGCCTTAATTTTGCTCAATAATTCAACACAACCTTATATAAATGTCCTTCTGTCTTTCTGTCTGTCCACCGGTATGTGTCCCCTCCCCCTCCCTCCCCTCCACCCCCTCTCTCTCGTCCAGGTAAATGTCATCCCTTTCAGGTGAACTCTTGGACGACAATTAGAAATGAATAAAAGATCATAAGACATAGGAGACCGTACTTTTTGGATGAGAGAGAGAGAGAGAGAGAGAGAGAGAGAGAGAGAGAGAGAGAGAGAGAGAGAGACAGAGAGAGAGAGAGAGAGAGAGAGAGAGAGAGAGAGAGAGAGAGAGAGAGAGAGAGAGAGAGAGAGAATAAAGCTAATAAACACCAACAGGGAAGAAAAAAAAGGGAAATGGAGGAAAAAGGAGGAGGAAAAGAGGAGAGAGTGAAAGATATATAAAAGGAGGGAGGGAGGGAGGGAGAGAGAGAAGAGAGGGAGGGAAGAAAGGGAGGCATGGAGGAAAGTATTGCTCCTGGCTGCCTATAGTGCTTGGAGAGAGAGAGAGAGAGAGAGAGAGAGAGAGAGAGAGAGAGAGAGAGAGAGAGAGAGAGAGAGAGAGAAAGTGAGTGTGTGTGTGTGTGTGTGTGTGTGTGTGTGTGTGTGTGTGTGTGTGTGTGTGTGTGTGTGTGTGTGTGTGTGTGTGTGTGTGTGTGTGTGTGTGTGTGTGTGTGTGTTAAGCGTTCTTGGTATTACATTCTTCGTCTCGGTTGCAACTTTCTCCCGGCGATGAGTCACGCTTGGTCAACAGGAGGGGAAGGAGTCAGCAGGTGAGGCAGTCAACGCGCAAACAGCAGCAGGAAAGGGAGGCAAACAGCAGGAGGCAACCAGTAAAAGATTAACAACACCCGAGAGCAGAAAGTTAAAGCGAAAATAGAGCAAACAATAGCAGGAAGGAAGGTGAGGTAAACAACAGGAGGGCAACAACCACTGACAAGGAAAACAGGAAATCAAAGCACAGAAGAGACCAACAGTATTTAACCATCAACACTATGCGAGGGAAGCAACAGAAGCAGAAAATAGATCACAACAGTAACGAACAGCAGTATACAACGGAACAAACAGAACCAAACAGAATATAAACCACTAACGGGAACGATAACCAGTATAAAAAGAAAGCAAACAGGAGAAGCAAACCATAACTAAATCACCAACAGCAACGAAGAACAGTATGCAACGGAACAAACAGAAGAAGCAAACAGCATAAAACCCACAAACAGTAACAAAGAGAAATATATGAGGAAGCAAACAGAAGGCAAACAGAATAACAGTAAACGGTACAGCAGCAAACATAATGGCAAACAGTAGTACATATAAAACCCATCAACAGTAACCATAAACAATAAACAGGTGAGCAAACACTTTCGAAGGGCATAAAACAGGAAACAGGTACAAGTGTATGTTTAAAAGGATAAAATAGATAGACGATGAATCAACAACAGCAAGGAAGGTAAACAGTATAACATAAGGCGAAGGTGAACAGCAGATAAGACAGCAAAACAAGGCAGACGGCAGGACAGAAAGCAGATGAGCAGGAAGAGATAAGGAGGAAGGCCACTGAGAGAGAGAGAGAGAGAGAGAGAGAGAGAGAGAGAGAGAGAGAGAGAGAGAGAGAGAGAGAGAGAGAGAGAGAGAGAGAGAGAGAGAGAGAGAGAGAGAGAGAGAGAGAGAGAGAGAGAGAGAGAGAGAGAGAGAGAGAGAGAGAGAGAGAGAGAGAGAGAGAGAGAGAGAGAGAGAGAGAAAAGAAAAGAAAAGAAAAGAAAAAAGAAGAGAAGAGAGGAGAGGAGAGGAGAGGAGAGAGAGAGAGAGAGAGAGAGAGAGAGAGAGAGAGAGAGAGAGAGAGAGAGAGAGAGAGAGAGAGAGAGAGAGAGAGAGAGAGAGAGAGAGAGAGAGAGAGAGAGAGAGCGCTGCCTCATGAATAACTCCAGCTTCACCTTCTGGCTGCATATTCTTGAACCATAGAAGCGTTCAGCACCCGGCCCGGTTTAGGTTAGGTTAGTTAAGGTTAGGTTAGGGTTACGTTAGGTTAGGTTAGGGTTGGGTTAGGTTAGTTAAGGTTAGGTTAGGGTTACGTTAGGTTAGGTCAGAGAAGGTTAGGCTGTGTTGGGTTAATTAGGGTTAGATTAGGTTCAGTAAGGTAAGGTAAGGTAAGGTTCAGGTTAGGCTCAGGTTAGGCTGGGTTAGATAGCACCAACATAAGAACTTTTTGCCAGGAAACACATTCATAATATTAAAAAAAAAAAAGTACGTGGTTAGTATACGAGCCATGACCAGCCATTAACCTTCAGCTCAGCGGCTCGGGGGAGGGGGGGCAGGGGGGGGGGTTGCCAATCACGCAGACACTTCAAAAATCTGGCCACTGGTTGCAGAAAAAGAACCTCCTCAGCAGCGTGTTGCAAATGACTGTGCGTCTGGTGGTCTGCTCCTGCTCATATTCTCCAACGTGTCGGGGCTTACCTACACGCATTTGATAAGGCTGTCGTAAAGAGGTTGTGGCTATTTACAACCTGACGAATTTGACAAGGCTTCAGCTCTATGAATATGAAAAACAACTCATGAAAAACAGAGTAATCTCCTTTGAGTGTGTGTGTGGAGGGGAACATACGGCAGCGGGCCCGTCGCTTCAACTCACTCCCCGCTCTCCACCCCCTCCTGCAGCCAACAGTCCCCCCGAGCAATCCTCCACGCCGCTACCCTTCCCGTTCCAAGCTCCTCTAAGGATCGATTAACTTGCCCCAACCATGAGTTACGTGGGCGTCCCCTTGGTCTCCTGCGTTAACGATTGTCTCGCACTGAAGAAGAAAATAATATGTGCAGGATCGACGTCAGGGAAGCGTCTGAGTCTGGTCTCGTCTGGTCTGGGAACACGGCCTGTCTGAACCTCACCCAACCCTACCCCCCTAACCCGCCGTGATTTTCCACCCTAACCTGACATAACCCCACCGTGACATTGCCCAGCCCCTCCTAACCCAGGTGTGACTTCTTTCCCTAACCTAACCCCACCGTGACTTCTTTCCCTAACCTAACCCCACCGTGACTTCCTTCCCTAACCTAACCCCACCGTGACTTCCCACCCTAACCTAACCCCACCGTGACTTCCCACCCTAACCTAACCCCACCGTGACTTCCCACCCTAACCTAACCCCACCGTGACTTCCCACCCTAACCTAACCCCACCGTGACTTCCTTCCCTAACCTAACCCCACCGTGACTTCCCACCCTAACCTAACCCCACTGTGACTTCTTTCCTAACCTAACCCACTGTGACTTCTTTCCCTATCCTAACCCCACGGTGACTTCGTTCCCTAACCTAACCCCACCGTGACTTCCCACCCTAACCTAACCCCCACCGTGACTTCTAACCTAACCCCACCGTGACTTCCTTCCCTAACCTAACCCCACCGTGACTTCCCACCCTAACCTAACCCCACCGTGACTTCCCACCCTAACCTAACCCCACCGTGACTTCCCACCCTAACCTAACCCCACCGTGACTTCCCACCCTAACCTAACCCCACCGTGACTTACCAACCGAACCGAACCCCCCCGTGCCTTCCCACCCTAACCGAACCCCACCGTGACTTCCCACCCTAACCTAACCCCACCGTGACTTCCTTCCCTAACCTAACCCCACCGTGACTTCCCACCCTAACCTAACCCCGCCGTGACTTCCCACCCTAACCTAACCCCGCCGTGACTTCCTTCCCTAACCTAACCCCGCCGTGACTTCCCACCCTAACCTAACCCCGCCGTGACTTCCTTCCCTAACCTAACCTAACCACGCCATGACATCCTGCCTTAACCTTACCTAACATGACCTTGACTTAATGCCCGGACCCTCCAATTATAACCGTTCCTTGCCCCGCTGTACCTTCCTTCCTTAACCTAACCTAATCCCTCTGTGCCTATTACCCAAACCCTCCTTCCTCACCTTACCTTCACTTATTGGCCTGGATCCTCCTAACCTAACATGCCCCCGCTGTTACTTCCTCCCCTATCCTAAACTAACCTAACCCAGCCGTGAAGTCCTACCTTAATCTTCCTTTCTAATCCCACCGTGACTTATTACAAAGATCCTTCTAACCCCTTCAAGACCTCCTTCCCTAATCTAACCCCGCCAAGACTTCCTTCACAAACCTAACCCAACCCCGCCATGACCTCCTTCGCTACCCTAACCTACCCCCCCCCCCCCGTGACTTCCTTCCCTACCCTAACCTAACCCCCCTTCCCCCCCATGACTTCCTGCCCTTTGCCCCGCAGTTGACCAGTCAGGTAACACACACGGCGGCGGCGGCGGCGGCGGCTCGGGGACGGCGCGGCACTAACCAGGCGGACGGAGCGGCGCCACGGGAAGGGTCTGTCTGGCCGCCACGCACACCCACACCCACACCCACACACACACACACACACGTTAGTAATTAAATGTTCTTCCTGCCGCCGACGTTGCGAAGTTCACTTTGGACGGGGACGAAAGTGCTATTATTGTTGTTGTTATTATTATTATTATTATTATTATTATTATTATTATTATTATATCTA
>NC_066545.1:3490176-3500176 GCF_024679095.1 Eriocheir sinensis
AAGAAAGAGAACTAATAAATAATGATGATTGTGTGGGAGTCGAGAGAGAGAGAGAGAGAGAGAGAGAGAGAGAGAGAGAGAGAGAGAGAGAGAGAGAGAGAGAGAGAGAGAGAGAGAGAGAGAGAGAGAGAGAGAGAGAGAGAGAGAGAGAGAGAGAGAGAGAGAGAGGAAATGGAACTGAGTATTGAAAAAGGTAATAAAAGTAAGAAAAGTAAAAGTAAGGCTTAGAGGAGGAGGAGGAGGAGGAGGAGGAGGAGGAGGAGGAGGAGGTAAAAAGAGGGATGGAGATGGGGAGAGAAATTTATGAGGGTAAGAGAAGCGGTGAGGGAAAGAGGGGAGGAGAAGAGGGGAGGGGAAGAAGGGAGAGGGGAGGGAAGGAAGAGGAGGAAGGGAGAGGGAGGAAGAGAGGGGATAAATGAGGGAGGAAAAAATCATGAAGGGAAGAGGGAGACGCGGAGAGATAAATTTTGAAGAGTGAGGAAGGGAAGAGAAGAAGAAGAAGAAGAAGAAGAAGAAGTAAAAGCAAAAAAAAAAGAAGATAAAGAAGAGAAAAAGAAGATGATTGTCAAGGATGCGAAGGGAGAGGAAAGTGAAAGGAAAAGATGAGGAAAGAGGAGAGCAAGAGGAGAGAAAGAGAAACAGAGGAGAGAAAGAGGAGGAGAGAAAGAGGAAAGATTAGAAGAGAAAGACTAACAGAGAAAGAGAAACAGAGGAGAGAAAGAGGAAAGAGAAGAGAAAGAGGAGGATAAAAAGAAAAGGAGATAAAGAGGAGAAAGAGGAAATGGAGAAAGAGAAGGAGGAGGAGGAGGAAGAGGAGGTGGAAGATCAGAGGGGGGGGGGGAGGGAGGAGGAATGAGAAGAGAAGAATATTAAGCTTGGGAAGAATGAGAGAAAGGAAGGGAGAGGAAGGGACGGAAGAAGGGAGAAAGAACAGGTGTGCTCCGAGAGAAGAAATATAGGCAGAGGGAAGGGGATAGAGGAGGAAGGGGAGAGGGAGAGAGGGAGGGGGGACAGTTAAAGGGGAGGAGAGATATGGAGGGAGGGAGGGAGGAAGAGACATTCAGTGTATTAGGAAGAGATGTATGAGTGTATGATGAGATGGGAGGAGGAGGAGGAGGAGGAGGAGGAGGAGGAGGAGGAGGAAGAAGATATACGTATGCATACATTGTGAAGAAGAATGAGTGAGGTTGAGGGGGGAGGGGGGGAGGGAAGGTGAGGGAGATACATTACAAAAATTTATGAATGGGGAGGGAGGAGGAAGAGAGAGGCGGAGGGAATGGGGAGGAAAAAGAGAAGAGGAGGAGGAAGAGGAGGAGGGAAGGGGGAGGAAAAAGAGAAGAGGAGGAGGAAGAGGAGGAGGAGGGAAGGGGGAAGGGGGTGGCTATAGTATTAGTGAACAAAAATTTATGGAAGGAAGAGAGGGAAGGGAAGGGGAGTGTGGGAAAGGGGGGAGGGGGAAGAGGAGGAGGGAGGGAGGGAGGGAGGGGGGCAAGAATGGTAACTATTAATTAATGACACGAAATATGAGAGAAAGGGGTATTGGTGGTGATGGTAATGGTGATGCAGATGGTGGTGATGGTAGTGATGGTGATGGGTGGTGATGATAATGGTGAAACAGATGGTGGTGATGGTAATTAATTGTGATGGGTGATGGTAATAGTGGTGATGGGTAGTTATGGTGATGGGTACGAAGTGATGGTGAGCTATGGTGATGGGTGGTGAAGGTGGTGATGGGTGGTGAAGGTGGTGATGGGTGGTGATGGTGGTGTAGGTGACGGTGTAGGAGAGACGCCCGGTGAAATATTTAAAGGAGGAGGAGGAGAAGGAGGAGGAGGAAGACGAATGAGAGCGACGAAAGAGAGGAGGAAGATGAGAAGGAAATAAATAAGCCAGGTATGGGAAGAGGAGGAGGAAGAGTAATGAGTGGAGAGAGAGAGAGAGAGAGAGAGAGAGAGAGAGAGAGAGAGAGAGAGAGAGAGAGAGAGAGAGAGAGTGACAGATTTTCTCCACATGGTCAGGCTTGTCATCTCGCTCTCATCCCGGAAAAGGTCATTGAGGGAAGAGGATAAGGTCAGGAGGAGGAGGAGGAGGAAGAAGAAAAAGAAGCAGGGGGTAGGTAGTGGTCGTTGTGGTGTGATATTTGAGACGAATTGAAGATAAAATGATGAAGAGGAGGAGGAGGAGGAAGGAAAGAGGAAGAAGAAGAGGAGGAGGAACACATTTTACCTGTACCACCTCAGGCCAGGTAAGTAATTTTAAAAAGTAGGATGAACGACTATTAGTATACTCTCTCTCTCTCTCTCTCTCTCTCTGGTGATGGTAGTGATGATGAAATGATGATGATGGTGGTGGTGGTGGTGAAGGTGGTGTTGAAGGTGGTGGTGATCATGGAGGTAATTATGAAAGTAGTAAACAAGCAACATCTCATTAAAGTTTTGTAGTTATAAGCTTAGTGAGGAGGAGGAGTAGGGGGGGGGAGGAGGAGTAGGAGGAGGAGAAGGAGTAGGGGGGGTAGGAGGAGGAGGGGGGGTAGGAGGAGGAGGAGGAGAGGATAATGCTGTGTAAGAAAGGAGGTGAAGAAATAAGGAAGAGGAGGAAGAAGAAAATAAGAGAAGCAGGAGGAGGAGGAGGAGGAGGAGGAGGAGAGGATAATGCTGCGTAAGAAAGGAGGTGAAGAAATAAGGAAGAAGAAGAGGAAGAAAATAACAAGAGAAGCAAGAGGAGGAGGAGAATGACAAGCGGAGAGAGAAAGATAGAGAGAGAGAGAGAGACGGACAATGTATATGCAGAGTAAGAAGCGGAGAAGGAGATGGATGAGGAGAGTATTACGCAGAGGAGGAGGAGGAGGAAGGGAAGAGGAGGAGGAGGAGGAGGGGGGGGGGTATGAGGAACCACGCAACCCCCAACAGTGGCGGGTGTGAGCAGGCTACCCACTTACACCCTCCTCCTCCTCCTCCTTCCCTTCCCTTATCCTCCTCCTCCTTCCCCCCTCCCCTCTCCTCCTCCTCCTCCTCCACGCGAGTTTCCAATCATTCAATTAATTTCCCGCTTACCTCCTTTTTTTTCCCGCGTGGAGGACCATCTCCCGTGTTTTACGTCCTCCACCACTCATCTCCCAATTGTTGGCTTAATGACCCCTCCTCCACCACCGCCAGGGCCCTCCACCTCCTCCACCTCCACCACCAGAGCCTTCACAGATAAAAGGTCTAGTTGGCAGCCTCTCACTCTACCCCCCCCCCTCCTCCTCCCTCTCTCCCTCTCCTCCTCTCTCTCCCTCTTCTCCTCTCTGTTGTAAGCTGACCGCATAATTCCACCCCCCTGTCTTCTCTCTCCCTCTCCTTCACTCCTTCCTCTCCTTCCACGATACTCCTCCTTCTCCCTCTCTTTACCCCTTCATTGTCAAATTGTCTTCATTATAATTTTAAGCTTACGTAATACATAGACAAACTTTCTCCCTTCTGTGTGTGTGTGTGTGTGTGTGTGTCGAGCTGTCTGTCAATACATCAACGTTAGGAAGAATGGAGGGAGAGAGGGAAGGGGGGAGGGAGGGAGGGAATGAAGGGGAAGGGAGGAAGGGAGGGTAGGAAGGGAGGAAGGGAGGGTAGGAAGGAAGGAAGGGAGCTTGGGGGGATTCAAGAGTTCCTCCACCTCCTCCTCCTCCTCCTCCCTTACATTGATAACCTGACAGTTTCACTCGATCGCTCCCTCCCCTCCTCCTCCCTATCTCCCTCACCCCCCTTACCCTTCCTCCTCTCCCTTCCTCGCTCTCTATCTCTTCAATATGTCCCAAACACTAGAGTACTCTGCCTCACACTGCACAATCTCTCTCTCTCTCTCTCTCTCTCTCTCTCTCTCTCTCTCTCTCGTTCACACCCTTCTATCCTTCCTTAGATGCAAATTAGTCCCCCCCAAAAAACAGACTAAAAATATGAATCATGAGAATATTTAGCCACGTGTGTGTGTGTGTGTGTGTGTGTGTGTGTGTGTGTGTGTGTGTGTGTGTTGTACTTGTTTATATATATTTCTGATGTATTTATTAGGGATTTTGTCATCACATATTTCAGAGTTGTTGTGAGGTCATAGCAAACACAGATAAATGAAAAGGGGGAAGAAAGGAAGAGAGTGCGATAAAAAGGAAGAAGAAAGGAAGAGAAGGCGATAAAAAGGAGGAAGAAAGGAAGGCGATAAAAAGGAGGAAGAAAGGAAGAGAAGGCGATAAAAAGGAGGAAGAAAGGAAGAGAAGACGACAAAGAGGAGGAAGAAAGGAAGAGAAGGCGATAAAAAGGAGGAAGAAAGGAAGAGAAGGCGATAAAAAGGAGGAAGAAAGGAAGAGAAGACGACAAAGAGGAGGAAGAAAGGAAGAGAAGGCGATAAAAAGGAGGAAGAAAGGAAGAGAAGGCGATAAAAAGGAGGAAGAAAGGAAGAGAAGGCGATAAAAAGGAGGAAGAAAGGAAGAGGCGACAAAAAGAAGGAAGAAAGGAAGAGAAGGCGATAAAAAGGAGGAAGAAAGGAAGAGAAGGCGATAAAAAGGAGGAAGAAAGGAAGAGAAGGCGATAAAAAGGAGGAAGAAAGGAAGAGAAGGCGATAAAAAGGAGGAAGAAAGGAAGAGAAGGCGACAAAAAGGAGGAAGAAAGGAAGAGGAGATAAAAAGGAGGAAGAAACCATGAGAAGGAAATAAAAAAGGAACGAAGCGGAAGAGAGGAAGGGAATAAAATAAAAGAAAGGAAGGAAAGAAATAAAAGAAAGCTTAGAAGGAAAACAAGAAAACAACTCCACACATTTAAACGAAGGAGAGGAAAACATAACGAGAGAGAGAGAGAGAGAGAGAGAGAGAGAGAGAGAGAGAGAGAGCGCTGTCTAGTAGGTGGTCAGTTCTCAAAATTTAAGGGAAACGAAATTAAACAACCAGAATGCTGCAGAGAGAGAGAGAGAGAGAGAGAGAGAGAGAGAGAGAGAGAGAGAGAGAGAGAGAGAGTGGCAACGTTGGTACACATTTCTGCCTCGTCTCCTCTTCCTCCTCTTCTCCCTCAGCCTCTTCTCCTCTCCGCTCGCTAACGTTCACACACACACGAGAGAGAGAGAGAGAGAGAGAGAGAGAGAGAGAGAGAGAATCACACCCACTAGAGCACATTTATACAGCCATGCCCTGAGAGAGAGAGAGAGAGAGAGAGAGAGAGAGAGAGAGAGAGAGAGAAACTACTACACCAACAAGCAGAACATAAATACACTTTCCCTTACGGAGTGTGTGTGTGTGTGTGTGTGTGTGTGTGTCGAGCAAAGTTATATGAGCCAGCCAGGAGTCGTAGTACACACAAACAAACTAACACAGACATACACACAAACTAACACATATACACACAAACAAACACACTTCAACACTTCAACACACATATACACACGTACATACCTGTTTTTCTGTGTGTGTGTAGGCGTGTCTGTGTGCACGAGGGACACTGGTCAGCTGGTCCACGCACACGGCAGCGAGCCAATCCAACGATGACGGGAGGCGAACAAAAAAAAAACTATAAAAAAACAAGTATCCTTCACATGCACCACAAGAACGATGACGGAGACGACGACGACGAAGGCGACGCCGACGACGATGACGGAGTAGCCGCAGGCAGCAGCATCAGATGACACGCACACGCACGCACACACACGCTCACTCAATCACGTACATAGAGGGGGCAAGGGGGAGGGAAGGAGATTACACGTACACACACGCCCGCCTCACATCCCCGTCCATTAGTTAAGGATGTTGAAATGACGTTCGCGAGCAAAAACTAACTCCATCACTTCTTCCTTTTCTTGGTCTACGGTAGCGGGGGGGCTGCAGGGGGGTTCAAGTCAGCCTACCGCGCGCCCCGGCAGGCAGTGCAGGCTAGCCATTGAACAAGCCCAAGGGGAGGAGAAGGATCCGCAATGTTCTGTAGGGAAGGAACGGGGGAGCGGAGGAGCCTGGCGTAAGTCCTCTCCCTTCACTGCTCAACACAACACTGAACCATCTCTTCGGCGCTACTCGGCTCACTGCCACAGGGACTCGCCGACTCTCCGTGCCATAGGGCCATAAGAGCCACGTGCACCAGGACTTTCGCTCTTATGCCCCCGTGTTTAAGGGTTATGTACGCCCCCTGACCACCTAACACACGTAATTCGCGATAAAATTGGCTCCTCACCGATATCGGCTGCTTAGATAACGCTAAATCTGACCGTAAGCGAGTGTTCCGGAGGTGCGTCGCGAAATTAAAACGCCCCCTCCCCGTGTGTGTGTGTGTGTGTGTGTGTGTGTGTGTGTGTGTGAGAAGTGGTTGGTGACGTCACGTATTTAGATAGTGAGGAATTGGTGCGTACGATACAGCCAGTCAGCCGTTTAAGTGTGTGTGCGTGTGTGTGTGTGTGTGTGTGTGTGTGTTCTTATTCTTTTCCCTTCACGAGCAAAACAGAAACAAACAAAAATCACAACAAGAACGACCCAACGCTGCTCCGAACAAACAAACAGGCGGCGATTCCATAAAGAGAGGGTTAGATTCGCTTATAGGGGTGTCTTGATATTCTTAAAAGTGCTCCAAGTCGTAAGAAAGAGGATATATAGACGAAGATAGGCTGTTATATAGTTTACCAGTGAGAGGGATAAGAGAATATAGGTGCTGGTTACTTCTTTTGCCAATGGAAAGAATGAAGGTGCTGGTTAACTCTTGTATTAGGAAGAGCAGAAAGTTTATCTTTTATTTTTTACAGCAGAGGAGACTGCAAGGGCGTGAAAGAGAAGAAAACAATAATAAAAAAAGCCCGTTACTTACTGCTCCTAAACAGAGTAGTGTTTTGTATCTGCTTATCTGTTTGTCTCTGCTCTTTGGTTCATCTGTTTATGTTTCCCAGTCTGTCTTTCTCCCTGCTGCTGTCTGTCTGTGTTTTCCGGTCTGGTTATCTGTTTGTGTCAAAGTATCCCGCTCTATATTCGTATCTGTCTGTCTGTCTATTTGCCGGTCCGTCTGTCTGTCTGCCAGAGTGCTTCGCTATATATCTGTGCATCCATCTCTGCTTCGCTTGTCTGTCTCTGTCTGTGTCTGCCTCGACCTGCTCAGTGCTCACCACATCAATAATATGTCAGCCTTGCCACACCACCACCACCTCCTTTACCCCCCCCCCCACCACCATCACCTCCATCAATACAACCACCAAAATTATCATTATTATTATTATTATCATTATTATTATTATCATAAGAGTAGTAGTTGTGGTAGTAGCAGCAGCAGCAGCAGTAGTAGTAGTAGTAGTAGTAGTAGTAGTGGTGTGCAGGTAGTAGTAGTGGTAGTAGTGGTGGTAGTAGTAGTAGTAGTAGTAGTAGTAGTAGTAGTAGTAGTAGTTTAGTAATTTAGTAGTAATAGTAGTTGTAGTAGAAGATGAGTAGCATTAGTAGTTGTAGTAGTAGAAGTGGTAGAAGTAGTAGTAGTAGTAACAGTAGTAGCAGTAGTGGTGGTAGTAGTAGTAGTAGTAGTAGTAGTAGTAGTAGTAGTAGTAGTAGTAGTAGTAGTAGTAGTAGTAGTAGTAGTAATAGTAGTAATAATAGTAGTAGTAGTAGTAGTAGTAGTAGTAGTAGTAGTAGTAGTAGTTCTGGGTAGGATGAGCACAAGTCCCACAGTTACTCTTTCTCCTATAAATAACACGCACGCGAGGGCGAGTCACAGGAAATGTCATTAGTGGGGAGAGGAAGTCACCGCATGCTTGAAAATAATAATGATGATAATAGTATTAACAGGGATATCATTGTTCCATTCATCATTGTTATTGTCCGTCACCATTATTATTGTTGCTTTCATTGTTATTATTAATTTTTATTAGTAGTTATCTTTATTGTTTCTGTTACTATTACTTCTTTAAAAAGGTCATAAAATCTTCGGCACATTCAATCAAGTTAATCGTCGTGTAAAGAAAATATGTTCCCGCGCAAACCCCCCCCCCCCCCCCCCCCGGCGCTTACATTTTTTTCGTATACAATATCTGGCGAGTTTAATTTCAAGTTTTTCCTCTCGGCATGAAAAAAACACATATATAACCACACGCTGTAAAAGAGGCAATGTGCTGCTGGTTTAGATCATTTATAGGAACGTAAAATTTTACGGAAATGGAGTGTACAATCTAGCAACGAGTAAATTAAACGAGGGAAATATAAATATAAACCAAATACATATATAAGCAAATACATAAATACATAAAAAAATAAATAGAAATATGCATATGTATTGAGAGTTAGAGAGCACGTTATATAACAAAAAATATGAACAAAGTATATGAACTCCCGAATACAAACCAAAAATAACTAAGAAATAACGTAGAAGAAAAATCAAGAATATAAAAAAGTAGTTACATAAAAGAGCAAGAAAAAAAAAACAGTATAAAAAGAAACATAGAAGAAACAAAAACACAGAGAACTAAGCTGTACAGATAAAAAAAATAAAGAAAAAAAACAATCACTACAGAAAAAATAATAAATAAAACAGATGGAAAAAAAAAAAAGGAAAAAACAGGAAAAAATCAGACATCAGCTAATAGACGGCAGATAGATATACCGATAGACAGACAGATAAAGCAGATGATCCGTAACCATGTAGCGTCCGATAAGCGAGGACGTGATTGGCGGAGAGATAACCCATATGTCACGAGCCGGGCTGTGATTGGCTGGCGGGCGAGACGTGTGGGCGTGCCGCGCGGCCATTGGCTCACGGATAAGACGCAATCACAGGCCTTAATCTGATTGGCTCACGGGGATTAGCCAGTCAGGGGAGAGCCAAGACGAAGGCAACACACGGGAGGAAAGATGTGGAGATGGGGAGGTCAGGGGAGGGGGGGAGAAGGGAGTAGGGTGAAGGAAGGGTTGGAGGAGAGGAAGGATGGTTTGGAAAGGGAATAGGTTGAAGGAAGGGATGAGGAAGGGAAAAGGGAGTAGGTTGAAGAACGGTATGAGGAAGGGTTGGGGAGGATGGGCTGAAGGAATGGATTGGAGAGGAGGTAGGAGGATGGATTGAAGGAAAGGATGAAGAAGAACTGGGGAGGGATGACTGAAAAAGGGAAGAGATTGGATGGGTGGAAGGGATAGGAAATGAAAGTAATTAGGGGAGGGGGGAGGATAGTTAGAAGGAAGGGATTGGGAAGAGAAGGGGAAAGAAGGAAGGAGGAAGAAAATGTTGGAAAGGATGGGTTGAAAAATAAGGTACGAGGAGAAGGGGAGGATAATGGGAAAGAGGTCAAGAACAAGATGGGAAAGGAGAGGAAAAGTTGGAAAGGATGGGTTACAGGAAGAAATAGGGAAGAGTAATAAGGGAAGAAAAGGTGTAAAGGAAATGGGTTGAAGGAAGGGATAGGGAAGGAGAGGAGAAAAGATGGAAGGGAATAGATTGAAAGAAGGAATGAAGAGAGTGAAGGAGAAGGAGGAAGGAAAGGTTGGAAGGGATAGACTGAAATAACGAATGGAGAAGAGGAAAGTGAGGAAAGGTGAAAAATAAGAGAAAGGGAGAATCGAAGGGTTAAGGAAAAGGTGTGGGAGAGAGGGAGGAAATAGGGAGGGTGGAGGAGAAGAGACAGATGATATTAATGGGAGGAAAGGAAGAAAGGAGAGGGAGGAGAGGGAGGAAGGGATAGAGAGGAAGAATGAGCTGCGGTGGGTAGGGAGCAGAGATGTGGTAGGAGGAGGAGGAGGAGGAGGAGGGGAAGGGAGGAGAAGAAAGGAAGGAAGGAAGGAGATCGGTGGACAGGGGGGGGGGGAGAGGGAGGCAGATAATAGGGAGAAGGGGTAAATAGGTGGATAGGAGGATGAGAGAGAGAGAGAGAGAGAGAGAGAGAGAGAGAGAGAGAGAGAGAGAGAGAGAGAGAGAGAGAGAGAGAGAGAGAGAGAGAGAGAGAGAGAGAGAGAGAGAGAGAGAGAGAGAGAGAGAACGCAGCAGGAGAGGGAACAAACATATCACACGAGAAATACAAATAACAGAAAACTATGTAAATAAAA
>NC_066545.1:3505176-3510176 GCF_024679095.1 Eriocheir sinensis
TCTCCCTTTCGCCCATGAATCTTAGCCACCCACTGTAATTTGTCTTTGTTTATGTATGTATGTATGTATGTATGTATGTGTTTGTATGTATGTATGTATGTGTGTTTGTATCCCATCATCATTTTTTAAGTTTATGATTCTTGAGTATACTAACACCATAACCATCACCACTATCACCACCATCATCATCACCTCTACTATTACTACTACTACTACTACTACTACTACCACTAATACCACTAATACCACTTTGACTACACCACTGTCGTCATTATTATCCCAACCTTCACCACCACCAGTCTTTACCATCATCCCAACCACCATCACCACTACCATCACCACCAACAACCACCATCACCACCACCACAATCACAACCAAAACAACTCCACTTCCTACTTGCACGCACGCAAACTCTGGCCCTCTGTCCTCACCTCTTCCTCCTCCTCTTCCTTACCTCTCTCCCTTACCTCTCTCTCTCCCTTACCTTTCTTTCTCTCCCTCTCCTTAGCTCTCTTCACCTTTCCTTCTCTGATCACTCCCTCCTTCCGTCTCCCTCTCCCCACCTTTCCAACCCCTCCCCCTTCTCTCACTCCTCTTCCTTCCCTTCCTCTCTCCCTCACCGTTCACTCTTCCTCTCTCCTCAACTCTCCTCACCTTTGCTTCCCTTCCCCCTCCTTCCTTTCCCTCTCCTCACCTTTCTTACCCCTCTCCATTTACTCCCCCTCCCTCTCCCTCTCTCTTACCTTTCTTTCTCCCTCCTCAGCTCTCCTCACCTGCCTTCCCTGCCCCAACCTTTCCCTTTCTACACCTTCCCCTCCCTCCCTCTTCTCCCTTCCTCCCTCCCTCCCTCTCGTCCCCAAATGTGGAAACTTGCTCCCAAACCAGCAGGAAAGTTTTCACGACTACTTTACGGAAAACACAGACGGGAAAACAAGGACAAAGAAAGGAGGGAAGTAAGGAAAGGCGGAGAAAGTAAGAATGTGGAATGTGGAAGGACAGGAAGAAGAAATGGAATAAGGAATGTTGGCGAAAGGGTGGATTAGTTTTGTTCTTCTTTTCTTTTTCTTTCTACTTTTTTCTTTTCTCTGTTGTTTTTTTTTATTTATTTATTTTGGTTTACTTTATAATGTTATGGCTTGTCCTTCGCCTTACTTGTTGCATTTGTTCAGTCAGTCAGTCAGTCAGTCAGTTGATCAGTCAGTTGGTCAGCCACTTATATTTATCTATCAATTACACACACACACACACACACACACACACACAACTCCTAATATATTCATTCATTCCCTTACTCACACATATTTTTAAACTCACTAACTCACTCACGCACCCACACTTCAAATTATTCACCCCACTTATTCGGTCTCACATAATTTCAACACACACACTCACTCTCACTCACCCACCCACTCGCACACACTCGCTCACACACTCATGCACTTACTTTCTCACTCACTCACTCACTCACCCGATTTTCTCTTTTCCGTGTAAGTTATATACGTTTCAAGTCATGTTCGTAACCTAATATAACTTTTTTTTTTCATTCCTACACTCTCTCTCTCTCTCTCTCTCTCTCTCTCTCTCTCGCCCCCTCGCTCGCTCTGAATCGCACGTCCTTAACTTGCTTGGAGAATCGAACACTCTTTGAAGGTGTTTCGGAATTTTGTGCTCCTAACTTCGACTTGAGAGAGAGAGAGAGAGAGAGAGAGAGAGAGAGAGAGAGAGAGAGAGAGAGAGAGAGAGAGAGAGAGAGAGAGAGAGAGAGAGAGAGAGAGAGAGAGAGAGAGAGAGAGAGAGAGAGAGAGAGAGAGAGAAAAATAGAAAGTACTCTAGCTCACTGGGGATCACACACCATGTTTCTTTTTCTCTCTTTTTCTCTGACACACACACACACACACACACACACACACACACACACACACACACACACACACACACACACACACACACCTTTGTCTACCTTCATCCAATTATGCAGAGGAAAGGTACGCAGTGAAGTAATAGGAAGAAAAGCAAACAAAAGAAAGCAAACAAACAATAGAGAACAAACAAGTAAACAGAAGAGAAAGAAAGACAACGTGAAAAACAAACAAGCAAAAAGACAAGAACCAAAGAAATAAGAGAAGTAAGGAAATACAAACAAACAGACTAAACAGAAGCGAAGCGAAAGAATATACTCAGAAAGGGTATTAATTAGTGTGTGTGTGTGTGTGTGTGTGTGTGTGTGTGTGTGTGTGTGTGTGTGTCTCTCTCTCTCTCTCACTCTCTCTCCACGTCAGAACCTTTCCCCATTATCATCAAACTGTCTTTCTCCTCCTCCTCCTCCTCCTCCTCCTCCTCCTTTACCTCTTCCTCCCCCTCCTCCTCCTCCTCCTCCACACTTAGTTTCTCCCTTAGTTAACTTTCCTCTTTTCCTCCGCAGCATCCTTTTCCTTCTCTCCCCCTTTCCCACCCTCTCTCCCCTCTTCATCACTTCTCTCTTTTCCTCCATTCCCTTTTCTCCTCCTCCACTCGAAGACACGACTGCAAGGAAATGAATCACCCACACAGAAACATCACAAAAGGAAGAGAAAAAGAAAAATGAACAGTACTAGAAGATGGGAAAGAGGATAGATCAATACGAAAATAACTCTACGGGAAAAACGCAGATAGGAAGGATTAGAGAGGAGTGATAGAAAACGTAAGCTTCAAAGATAAAAAGGGAAACAAATGAAAACACGGAAAAATGGCGAGAAAAGGAAAGAATAACAAACAAATTCAACCGTGAAAGTGACAAGAGAAGGTGAAGTATGGGGAGGAAGAGGAGGATGTAGGGAGAGGAAGAAGAGGAGAAGGGAAAGGAAGAGGGCGAGGATAAGAAAGAGGAGGATGTAGGGAGAGGAAGAAGAGGAGAAGGGAAAGGAAGAGGGCGAGGATAAGAAAGAGGAGGATGAAGAAGAATAAAACGAAAACAAACTAGAACAAGAGCCACAACAACAACAACAACAACAACAACAACAACAACAACAACAACAACAACAGTCATCACTAGCTTTCCCTTTCCTCTCTTTCCCAAACCCTTTCCTTTTTCCTCTCCCTCTTCCCATCCCTCCTCCTCTCCCCCCCCTCCTCCCCCCCCCGCCCCCCCTCTCTCACACCCTCACATAACACGTTCCGCTCCAGTTAACACCAACACGTGCGTTAAAACAAACAAACAAACAAACAAACAAAGATCCAGACGCAAACACAGCTTTACACAAACTCACAAAGAGATGCAACACACGGGAGGGAAAACAAAACACACAAAAAAACACACATTTGCCTTTGTCACCAGAACACAAACATGGCGGCGCACACACACACACACACACACACACACACACACACACACACACACACACACACACACACACACACACACACACACACACACACACACACAGACAAAAGAGTAACTTAATGCTTTATGTTCCTGTTATTTTGAGGCAATTTTTGTTATTATTATTTTTTGACAAAGAAATAGAGAACAAAGAAATATGAGGCCGAGAAAAAGAAAAGTAAAAAAAGATGACTAAATTATATAAACCGAAAAAAAAAGAAAAATGAAGAGGAGAAAGAGAACTAAATGAAAAAACAAAAACAAAGCAAAACAAAAACAAACAAAAAGAAGTAAGATAAATGTTCATTAATTACGAACTCGAGGCCACCAAAATTAACTCTCTCTCTCTCTCTCTCTCTCTCTCTCTCTCTCTCTCTCTCTCTGTGTGTGTGTGTGTCTGTGTGTGTGTCTGTGTATGTGTCTGTGTGATCCTCCCCCCCTCCACCCCCCCCCAACACACACAATTATTCCTTATCGTAGAAAGTCTTGCCCTAAAGTTTTTGTTAATCTGAAGAGGAGTTGGAGGAGGAGGAGGAGGAGGGAGAAAAGGAAGAGAAGAAATATGACGAAAACGAGAAGGGGGAAGGGGGAGGAGGGGTGACAGAGAGAGAGAGAGAGAGAGAGAGAGAGAGAGATAGTACTACAAACTTTTCTCTCTCCCCTACCTCCTCATTACTCTCAGATCCCTTTAATGACCCTCTCTCTCTCTCTCTCTCTCTCTCTCTCTCTCTCTCTCTCTCTCTCTCTCTCATAGTTGCAGATAAAAGTGAAAGGAGAGCGAGAGGAGGAGTGAAAGAAGCTAAAAATGACGAAGAGTAAAAACATTCGGACGAACAAACAAACACAAAACACCAAAAAATGTTTCTCCTCTCTTTGAATGTCCCGCCAAAGAAGAGGAAAAACAGGGAGCGTGATTATAGAGTTTTGAGAAGAGGGCGCGCGCGTGTGTGTGTGTGTGTGTGTGTGTGTGTGTGTGTGCGCGGAAATACATATAAGAGTGAAAAAGAAGAAAAGATGAGGTGAGTGTGGAAGTGAAGGGAGAGAAATGAGGAAAACGAGACAGGGAGGAGGAGGAGGTGGAGGACAGACTAACTAACAAGACCATTTGGGAGCTAAACTGAGACGACTCATACCCCTACCCCCCTCCACCCTCTCTCTCTCTCTCTCTCTCTCTCTCTCTCTCTCTCTCTCTCTCTCTCAGGGGAAATGGGTCAAGGGGTGCAAGAAAATGATGAAAAAGGGGAGGAAAAAGAAAGGAAAGAAAGAGGGAGAGAAAAAGAGTAAGAGGAGTAGAAAAAAAATAATTATTATCACTATCATCATCATCATCATCACCAGTATCATCATTTTTCCTTCCTTCCTTCAATATGATTTCTTTTTCCTTCTATTTTCCTCCTCCTCTTTCTCCTCTTTCTCCTTATTTTCCTCTTTGTCCTTTTTTTAATATATAGCTAATCACATCCATTTTTCGTCTCCTTCACCATCAACCCCTACTCATCTTACCACACACACACACACACACACACACACACACACACACACACACACACACACATTGTCTTTCCTCCCACAGGCCCCCACACATCACCACACCACCACCACCATCACCACGCCACACACCACCACCACCATCACCACGCC
>NC_066545.1:3512676-3615176 GCF_024679095.1 Eriocheir sinensis
ATCCCTTCCCTGCAGGACCCAACTCTCCTTTTCCTTCCCTCCCCTTTTCCTTTCTCCCTCTTCCCATACACCTCTTCCCTCACTCTACTTCTCTCCTTCCCTCTTTCTCCCTTCCTTTCTTTCTTCCCCTTATTTCCCTCCTTCACTCTTCCTCTCCTCTCTTTCCCTCCCTTTCTCCTTCCCTTCACTCTACTTCCCCTTCCCTCTCCTTCCCTCCCTCCATTATCCTCACTCACTCCCCCTGTCCTTCCCTCTCCCTCTCCCTTCCTTCACCTTCCTTTCGCTCTCGTCCTGCCCAGGTAAACACAAACAGTTCTCACCTGGCCGACAAAAGTTTAATTGGTCGTCCAGGTGGGCCTTTGGGCGAGAGAATATTCGGGGCTCGAGATTGGTGGAGGCGCCCAGGTGAGACGGCGTTAATGAGGCTCCTTCAGGTGAGCGGCCAGGCGGGGGACGATAGCAGGTAAGAAGGAGGGAGGGAGGGAGTGAGGGAAGAAGTGATGGGTGGAAGAAAAGTGAGATAAAGGAGAGAATGGTGAGAAGTAATGAGGTTAAAGAAGAAAGGGAGGGAAAACATGGTGGGTGGATTGGTAGGAGAAAGAAAGGAGAAAGGGAGAGAAGTAGTGAGATAAGGAAGAATGGCAGAAGGAGGAGGGAGGAAGAAAGGAAGGGAATAAGTGATGAATGGAAGAAAGATGATAGAGGAAAGAATTGCTGGAGAAAGGGAGGAAAGAAGTGATGCGTGGTAGATAAATGAGATAGGGGAAAGAATGAGGGGAGAAAGGCGGAAAAGAGGGATGGGTGGATGATGGGTGGAAGAAAAGAGATAAAGAAAAGAACGATAGGAGAAAGGAGGAAAGGGGAGAAAGAAAAAGTGATGGGTTGAAGAAAGTAAATAATTGAAGAAATGTGAATAAGGGAGCGACGAAGGAAAGAGAAATAAACCAAAGGAGGAGGAAAGAATGGAAAGGAAGGAGTAAAGGAGTGAAGGAGGGACTGAAGGGCAAATGAAGGTAAGAAAGGAGGAGGGAAGGAGGAAGAGGAGGAAGAGGAGGACAGAAGAGGAGAGTGACAAACAGGGAGAGTGATTAGAGGTGTGTGTGTGTGTGTGTGTGTGTGTGTGTGTGTGTGTGTGTGTGTGTGTGTGTGTGTGTGTGTGTGTGTGTGTGTGTGTGTGTGTGTGTTTAATGCACACACACACACACACACACACACACACACACACGCACACACACACCTGTCCTGTCCATCACCATCATCATCACCATTGCCGGGGCTTACCTGCGCTAAGTCTCATCACCTCCACCTTTGCCTAATGGACACCTGGTGGCCAATTAGCCTGATGACGTCACCTGGCTGAGCACTGCAGGTCGTCACGTCACCACTCGTTCCTTTATGTCCCTCCATTTCCCTTCCCTGCACTTCCTTCACTTCACTTCACTTTACTTCACTTTATTTCACTTGCCTCTTCTCTTCTTTCATTTCCCTCTTCTTCAATTCACTCACTTCAATTCGTTAACTTCACCTTACTCTGCTTTCCTTTAGTTTTCTTCTCTTCATTCTCTTTTCCCTTTTATTTACTTCCTTCACTTCACTTTAACTTTTCTTTACCCCACTTTCGTTCAGTTTCCTTCCCTTCCTCTCTCTCATTTCCTTTTCCTATGTCCCTTTTTTTCCCTTTCCTTTAATTCCTCCACTTCATTTAGGTTCACTTTATTCCCTCCACTTTGCTCCACTTTCCTTTAATTTCCTTCTCGACCTTTCTCTCATTTCCCTTTCTCATGTTCCTTCATCTCCCTTTCCTTCAATTCCTTCGCTTCATTCCTTTTTCTCCATTTTCCTTTAGTGTCCGTCTCTTCCTTTTTCTCATTACCCTTTCCATGTCTTTTAATTCCTTTCCATATTTTGCCTTCCGATATAATTTCATTCCTACCTTTCGCTTACCTTCTAACCTAACCTTATCCTGCTCCATGCTTATCATTCCTTCCCTTTCCTTTCCCTCCTTTCCTTCCCGACATTTCCTTACCTTTACCTCTCCTTCCCTTCTCTTTCCTTCCCTTCAATTCACTCTTTTACCTTTACGTCCCCTTCTCTTAATTTCTTTTTCTGTTTTGTTTTATTTTGTTTCCTTCATTTTATATCCTTAACGTTACTTCACTTAATCGTCTCTTCCCTTCCCTTCCATTCTCTTTCATATCCTTCCAACACAATTCCTCTCCTTCCTCCTCTTCCCTTTCTATGCCTCACCATGCCCAACCCCGCACTGCCTCATCCCCTTCTTCCTTTTCTTTATCTTCCACTCCCATATTTTCTCCTCACTTCCCCCTTTTCCCTCGGCTCCACCCTCATCGCCTTGGCCCCTCCCCCGCCTCCTATTCACACGTCTTCATTACAGCGCTGAGGAAGAAAAAGGGGAGCGTATCCTGAAGGCTCATCCTGAAGGTGCCGTCGCCCGCAGCGGAGTTTAAGAGATCTCACTGGACGCTCATTATCGGTCGGCGCCTGATTTTTTAAACGTCGTGTTAGTTTTCATCAACTCCAATGCGGCGGACTTGTCTTTCTTACCCGCATCTCAAGGCATAATTAGGTTTTGTTGATTTTTTTTGTCACTCCTTTACGACCGAGTTTGTAATAGTGTCGACGTTACTCTCTGGAAATCTAAAACCCTTCTAGCTAACTCCGTCACAAGGATGGAAGTAAAAACCCAAATTAGCCACGGAACTTAACCCGGTAGCAGCGACGGGCCAAATTTGTGGCTTTACCGCGTACCAGCGACGGGCCAAATTTTTGCCATGATATAAACCCCCAAAAATAGATGATGCATAAACTGATCACAAATGCGTTGATATATATTATGAATTGGCTTGTGTGAGTGATGATTTTTTCTTATTTTTCTCGCTTAGAGGGGCCTTTAAGGAACATGATCCCCGCAGCTACCAAATACAGATACGACGTTTAAGAAATCTGGCGTGCGTCTCACCGGGCGGTATTCCCAGACGCTTCATCCGCCCCTCTCCCGGACCGCTTCCAAAGGCCGAGGAGGAGATTAATCGGGTTCTTATGAATGATTGATATATTTCACGCTCGTGGTATTAAGGCAGCTTTGTTGAACTACCATCAGGGGGATAAAACTACCCAATGGATATAACCAAGGCTCCTATGAAAGCCTTGTAAAATGTGCGTGCTTGGGGACAGAAATGTTGGAGAATATAAAAAGGTATACACCAAAAGCAGCCGCTCTATGTCGATCAATGTTCTGGTCTCTCTACTGGTCATCCCCCTCAGGAGTTACTTAATGGAGCGTGTATTGTTCCCAGTGAGACCAAGAAACCTTAGTAGTTCAAAGTAGAGAGAAAGACTGTAGTGGTATAAGTAAAAGGTAAAGTTAGGGGCATACGGCATAGCTGCGCGTGGCCTCGGTGCAAATCTCCGTCGCAATGGCCTGAGTGTAATGGTGGGCGAATAAATATGCAGAAAACCTTATAAAACTGAGGTTATGTTTGCAGATTGTTTATCCTGGTGTGGCTTTGGTAGAGTAAAATGCCAAGAGAGTGTTTGTAAGTGTTTAGAGGAAGGAAGAAAGGAAGGAAGGAAGGAAGGAAGGAAGGGAGGCAGGACGAAGTAATGATGTTAATAGAATGTTTCGGAGTCGGATGTTCGTGTTGGGACGTAGCAATAATGTTGAGCTCCCTCGCGTGCGTGTGTGTGTTGCGTGCGTGTGTGTGTGTATGTTGCGTGTGTGTGTGTGTGTGTGTGTGTGTGTGTGTACTGCTAATGCCTCTACAACTATTTCTACTGCTTACTACTACTATTACTACTACTACTACTACTACTACTACTACTACTACTACTTCTACTACTACTATTACTACCACCGAAACCAACACCGCAACATTTTCACTTCCGCTAAACCCACTCATCCCCAACCATTACTACCACCATCACCATCCCCACCATCACCACCACGATCATCACCACTAATATCACGACACAATGTAGCACACTTCACCACCATCACCACTTACACCACCACCAACACCAACACCAATCTTAACTCCAATGTCCTGTCTATCTTTCCCTCCACCATCCCCACCACCCCCACCGCCATTAGAACTCCATGTCTCTAATTGCATCGACTTGTAGTTACGGGTTGACGTCATGGGAACGGTGGTGGCGGTGGTGGTGGTGGAAGTGGAGATGGTGGCGGCGGTGGAGGTGGTGGTGGAGTAAGGGGACAGCCAGGTAGAGAGTCCAGGTGGCAATGGTGGTGGTCGCGGTGGAGGTGGTAGGGGGAGGGAGGGATTTAAATGGATTTCAATGAGTAACTCTGAATTACTTGGAATTATAGAGACGGATGGGGAGTAATTGGAGGCGGGAGTGTTACGGAATACGCAGGTGAGGTGACATTAACATTAAATTACCCCGGGCTTTATGATACACCTGTCCCTCGAATTATACAAGACTACGAGTTCAATTGGTGCCAGGAGTGGGATAGGGGGGAAGGCTATAATGGTGGCAGCGGTGGGATTGGGACATAGGGGGGAACGGCGGTGGGAATGAGGGTGGTGGTGGTGGTGAAGGTAGTGGTGGTGGGGATCCTTTGACCTTATAATGGCTGGTGGTGGTGGTGGTGGTCGTGGAGGTAATGGTGATATTGGTGATGATGGTGATGGGGGACATGTGGTGAAATTAGGAAAGGCTTTGATTCTATCCCGTATTTTTCTCTGTCTGTGTGTGTGTATGGATAAGTATGATCAAAGGTATATATGTTACGTAAAGGTTCGAATGATTTGTCTTAGGTATTCGCTTGGAGGTTCGATTAGGGGGGAAGGGTAGGGGAGATTGAGGTGGTGGTGAAGGAAGATGAGATGAAAAGGAGGGAGAGGAAGAGAGTTTGGGTCATGAGTCTTGAAGGGGCTGAAGGGTAAAACTGAATAGATAGAGAAAGTGGATGAAATGATGGGAGTAAGCTGGTGTAATAGGGGAAGAGATTAATGATGGGGAAGTGGCTTTAAGAAGGGACAAGAGCAATAAGGAAGGGATTAAGGGAACGAACTGAAGGAAGGAGGCAAGGGAATGGCAGAGACAGTTAGAGAGAGGAAGTAAGGGAGGGAAGGGAGTTACGAGGTTATCATAAAGTCTTGAGTGATGGGAAAGGGGACTAGTAAAGGGGAAATCGTAATAACAAGAAAGAGTGATGGGAACGAAGGAGTGTGGCTTGCGATGAAGGGACGGATGACAGAATAAGGAGGGGTATTGTTAATTATAAGAACATGGGTGATGGGAGTGGAAATTAAAAAGAAGATAAAGAACAATATTAAGAGAAGGGATTGAGATGGAAGGGGTAGGAGAAAAAGGAGGTATGAGAAAGAAGAGACAAAGTAGGAGGGTAAATGAGGAATGCGGTCTGCGAGAGGGGAGAAGGAAGAGGAGAAGAGAGGAGAGATGAAAGAGGGAGGGGGTGTGGAAGAGAGAAACTGGAATAAGATAATAGAAGGACGGGTGATAATTACGGAAGATGGAAGAAGGTAATAGAAACAAGGGACATGGAAGAAAATAAATGGAAGAGGGTAATAAGTAGAAAGATGTGAAAGTGAACAAGGGGAGAGAAAATGGGATAGATTAACATGGAATTATTTAAAGGAAAGAGAAGACAGGAAGAAGTTAAACGGCCATCATGAACCACGAGGAGGAACTAAAATAAAGCTGAATAAAAGTAGGAAGTGGACTGTAATGGAGAGAAGGAGAGGAAGGGACATGATAATAAAGGAAAGGAAAATCGAGGATGGGAGAGAAAATGGAGGGCGTGGAAAAGGTAGGAAAGAAATGGAAGGAAAGAAAAAGAGAAGAGAAAGAACGAAAAGGAAAGGAAAGGAAAGGAAAAGAAAGGAAAGGTAACGATGGGAAAGGTAAAGAAGGAATAAAAATGAAATGAAAAGTCAAGGAGGAAAAGGAAGAAAGGGAAAGGAAGGATGGAAAGGGAAGGAAAAACAGGAAAGATAAGATAAAGGAAATAACAATACTGTTTTTAACACTAAACTTAAAATACCTGTTGAAATAAATTAACACAAGAAAGGAAAATAGGAAACTGTAACATAATAATAAACCTACTAATAATGCAAGGGTTAGCGAGAATCTTCAGGCTTTCATCCCTTTCACTAGGAAACTAAGAAAACCAAGAACAGTGACCAAAAAAAAAAAAAAAAAAACCATTCAAGTCCTCCAGTTCGAGCTAAAGTAAAAAAAAAAAAAAAAAAAAACTTAATCTCTACTTCTCCAACCAATCAACAAAAATGAAGGAGAATCGAACTGGGAGCCACAAGAAGGAACCTAACCACCACTGCGCCACTAGCCACCCATACGTCATTTAAGGAAAGGTAGGGTTATGTATGGGTGGAAGGGAAGGTATGGAAGTGTTGGGGGGGGGCTGAGGCATGATTATATAGGTGTGGACATGAGGGAAGGGAAGGGAAGGGAAGGGAAGGGGAAGGGGAAGGGAAATGAAGGGAAGGGAAGGGAATAGAAGGAAGGACAAGGGAGAGAGAGAGAGAGAGAGAGAGAGAGAGAGAGAGAGAGAGAGTGTACCGTGATCCCAATGACACCCTAGGGATTGAGAGAGGAAGGAGGAGGAGGAGGAGGAGGAGGAGGAGGAGGAGGAGGAAGAGGAGGAAGGGGATTAGGGGAGAAGGGGGTTGCAAGGGGAAGGGATAAGTGAGAGTCTAAGGTATAGGAGGTAAGGGGAAAGGGGAGGGGAGAAAGAGGGGAAGGGTTTAATGGTGGTGGGGAGGGGAGGGTAAGGAATGGAAAGGAAACGGAGAAATAGGGAATGGTAGGTAGACTGGTAGAAATGTTAGAACAGAATTGGAGATGATGGGATAAGAAGGAAGGGAAGGGAAGAGGAGGAACGGGAAAGAACAGAGAAATAAAGGAGAAGGGAAGAGATGGAAAACAGATAAAAACAGATATGATGAAGGAAAGGGGAATCAACAGAAACAAGGAAAAAGTGAAATGGATGATAAGGAAGAGGATGAAATGGAAAAGAGAAAGGCAAGAAAGAAAAAGGAAAACATGGGAAAGAAAGGAAAGGAAAGGTAAGGATGAAAATTTTTAGGGTAACAAAGGAAAAGAAAGGAAAGTAAAAGAAAAAGAATGAGGGGAAGAAAAGGAAAAGAAAGGGAAAATAAGAGAAGTGAAGGGAAAAAGGGGGAAAGAAAAGAAAAAAAAGGAAGGAAAGGAAATAGTGAAAAAAAGGAAAAAAAATTAAGAAAAGGAAAAAAAAAAGAATATTGATGAAAAAAAAGGTAGTGAAAAGGATAGAAACTGAAAAAAAGTAAAGTAAATTATAGAAAAGCGAAGGAGAGAAAATGGAAGGGAAGATGGAGGACAAGGTGAGAGAAGAGGAGGAGGAAGAGGAGGAATGGGGGGGGGGGGGAGGTGAAGTATTAGGTCATTGAAAACCATTATTTTGTGAGCGAGTGAAGAGAGAAAGGCATGCGAGAGAGAGAGAGAGTGTGTATGTGTGTGTGTGTGTGTGTGTGTGTACAATGGCGTGTGTACATAATTCACTCTTCCCTTACCGAGCTGTCGCGTTAAAAATTATCTATTGTTCTTTCTGCCGAGCCTTCGACGGCGGGGGAGAAAAGAGAGAGAGGAAATATGTTAGGGTGTCGTGTCTGCACCTGGCCGGCCACCCATCAGCCTACCTGTGCCTTTCCAGCCTACCTATTTATCTATCTACGAGTATTTATCTACCTATTTATCTGTTTAGTCGTAACCCTGTATCTGTGTGTCGGTCTTTGATCTGTTTGTCTACCAGGCTTCACTTATTTACTTATCTATCTACCTATGGGGCGGCGGTAGCTGAGTGGTCAGCGTGCGGGCTCGGCGTCCAGGAGGACCCGGGTTCGCGTCCCGCCCGCCACTAAAATCTGCCAATTTCAATCATCGCCGAGTGACCGAGACTGTCTACATGCTGTCCCTATCAACCCGGACTCTAGATTCTCTCTCTATGAAGAGGATCAAAGATGAGCCAAGCAAGATGGCGCCACTCTAAACACTTGCCTGCGCCATAACAGGTTGAGGTCTACCAAGGGACTGACCATTAGGCCCCACCGGGTGCCACTGGCGGAACTTAAAAAAAATATCTATATCTATCTACATTTTTATCTAATATCAATGTGCATTTCGTCTCTAATGTCCTGATATCCTATACAGTATTGGTTATTTGTGTGTGTGTGTGTGTGTGTGTGTGTGTGTGTGTGTGTGTGTGTGTGTGTGTGTGTGTGTGTGTGTGTGTGTGTGTGTGTGTCCATGGCAACTTATGTTCTAGTAAAACTGGCTGACTGGCTGACTGGCTGGCTGACTGATTGACCGACTGGCTGGCTGATCGACTGACATGCTGACTGACTGACTGACAGACTGGCTGGCTGGCTGACTGACTGACTATCTGTCTGGCTGGCTGGTAGACTGACTGGCTGACTAACTGACTAATTACTTAACCTTCTCTAACTTTAGCAACTGGTAGCAATTAACGTTTAACTCAGCACATTAAATAATTAAAAGCTTTTCTCTGACTAACTAGACTGCCTGCCTACTTGCATGTCCGTCCGTCTGTCTGTCTGTCTCCGTCCCTGTCTGTCTCTCTGTCTGTGTGTCTGAATGTCTGCCTCCCTCTTTTCCTCCTTGCCTGTCTGTCTGTCTGTATCTATATCCGTCTCTGCCTGCATTCCTATCTGCTTCTCTCTCTCTCTCTCTCTCTCTCTCTCTCTCTCTCTCTCTCTCTCTCTCTCTCTCTCTCTCTCTCTCTCTCTCTCTCTCTCTCTCTCTCTCTCTGCTTCCCTGTCTCTTTGTCTGTCTGTTTATCTGTTTGTATGTGGTTGTTTATACGTTCTTTTCTGTCCATCTGTCTGTGTTTTCCCGTAACTGCTTTCTTGACTGACTGACTGACTGACGAACTGATTGCCTGGCTGACTGACTGACTGACTGACTGACGAACTGATTGCCTGGCTGACTGACTGACTGACTGACTGACGAACTGATTGCCTGGCTGACTGACTGACTGACTGACTGACTGACGAACTGATATCCTGGGTAACTGGCTGACTGACTGACTGACGAACTGATTGCCTGGCTGACTGACTGACTGACTGACTGACGAACTGATTGCCTGGCTGACTGACTGACTGACTGACTGACTGACTGACTGACTGACGAACTGATTGCCTGGCTGACTGACTGACTGACTGACTGACGAACTGATTGCCTGGCTGACTGACTGACTGACTGACTGACGAACTGATTGCCTGGCTGACTGACTGACTGACTGGCTGACGAACTGATTGCCTGGCTGACTGACTGACTGACTGACTGGCTGACGAACTGATTGCCTGGCTGACTGACTGACTGACTGACGAACTGATTGCCTGGCTGACTGACTGACTGACTGACGAACTGATTGCCTGGCTGACTGACTGACTGACTGACTGACGAACTGATTGCCTGGCTGACTGACTGACTGACGAACTGATATCCTGGGTAACTGGCTGACTGACTGACTGACGAACTGATTGCCTGGCTGACTGACTGACTGACTGACTGACGAACTGATTGCCTGGCTGACTGACTGACTGACTGACTGACTGGCTGACGAACTGATTGCCTGGCTAACTGACTGACTAACTGACTGACGAACTGATTGCCTGGCTGACTGACTGACTGACTGACTGACGAACTGATTGCCTGGCTGACTGACTGACTGACTGGCTGACGAACTGATTGCCTGGCTGACTGACTGACTGACTGGCTGACGAACTGATTGCCTGGCTGACTGACTAACTGACTGACTGACTGACTGACGAACTGATTGCCTGGCTGACTGAGTGACTGACTGGCTGACGAACTGATTGCCTGGCTGACTGACTGACTGACGAACTGATTGCCTGACTGACTGACTGACTGACGAACTGAGTGCCTGGCTGACTGACTGACTGACTGACTGACGAACTGGTTGCCTGGGTGACTGACTGACTGATTGACTGACTGTTTGCTTGACTGCCTGGCTGAAGCACTAACCAAACGACCACATTTGTGACTTTATCTGACTTGTTTGACTCAACTCCTTTCAACTTTTGCTTCCACACCATTTACTGTCCTCGATCACCCTCATACCTTCGTCCCTTGCCTTCCTCCCTCTCTCTCTCCTTCCTTCCCTCCCTCCGCTTCCCCCTCTCCCTCTCTCTCCCTTCCACCATTCTCGCATCTTTGCCTCTCCTTCGTCTCTCTCTCTCCTCTCTTCTTTGATAAGTTTCCCTTCCCTTTGTATCACTTCCTTCGCCTCATTTCTTCTGTTTACTTTCCTCCGTTTCTTCCTTCTCTCCCTCCCTTCCGCCTCCTTCTCTTTCTTCTCTTCTTTCTCTCTTTCTTCTCTTGTTTGATCGTTTCCCTTTCTCTTTGTATCACTTGCTTCGCGTCATTTCTTCTATTTGTATTTCCATTTTCTTCCTTCTCTCTCTTCCTTCCTCCTCCTCCTCTTTCTTTTTTATTTTCTCTTATTTTAATCTCTTTCCTCTTCTTTGATACTTTTCCTTTCTCTTGTATCTTTGCTTCGCGTTATTTCTTCCATTTACTTTCCTCACTTTTTTCCTTATCTTCGTTCCTTCCTTCCTCCTTTCTCCTCCCTCTCCCTTTCTCTTCTCCATCTCCTTCGTCTCATTTTTTATTCCTCTCCTTTCTCTCTGTATTAATATCTATCTCTTCTATTTTATTTCCTCATTTCTCCCTTCCTTCCTTTCTTTCTCCCTTTCTCCATATTCGGATCTTAAACTCTCCCATTTTCTTCTCCTTCTATGTTATATTTTCTTCGTCTTTCTTCTATTTTGTTCCTTTTTCCTTCCCTCTATCATCTACATCATCCCAATTTTCTTTCCTCTCTTTCTTCCCTTCCATTTTTTCTCCCTCCCTCTCCTTCTCTCTCCCCTTCTCCATATTCGTGTCTTTACCTCTCCCACCTTACCCCCTCCATCCCTTCGTTCATCTCTTCCTATGTTACATCCACTCTTTTCTCTCTCCCTTTCTTTCCTTCTCCCTTCCCTCCCTTCTCTTCTGTATCATGTGTTATTTTCTATTTACATTCCTCATTAACTTCGTTCTCTTCTCCCTCCCTTCCTTCCTCATCCACCTTGTTATTTCTCTCTCTCTCTCTCTCTCTCTCTCTCTCTCTCTCTCTCTCTCTCTCTCTCTCTCTCTCTCTCTCTCTCTCTCTCTCTCTCTCTCTCTCTCTCTCTTACATCCTCCCTTTCTCTCTCCACGAGCAAACACCTCCTTAATCTGGTGAAATCTTCCTCCCTCCTCCTCCTCCCTCCTCCTCCTCCTCCTATTAACCCTCCCCCCCTCCTTTAATCCCCTCCCTTTAGCCTTGAAACTCGCTATCAACTCGAATAACACAAACATACAACTCCCTTCTTCTCCTCCTCCTCCTCCTCCTCCTCCTCCTTCTTCTTCTTCTTCTTTTTTTTCTTCTTCTTCTTCCTCTTCTTCTTCTTCTTCTTTTCTTCTTCTTCTTCCTCCTCTTCTTCTCTCCTTCTCTCTCCTCTCTTTCAATATTGTATCTATTTTTTTATCATTCATTGTCTAATTCTCTCCCTTCTCCCTGCCTTTCGTTTCTCTCACTTTTCTTTTTTTCACTTTCTCATTCTCTCTCCTCGCCTTCCCTCATTTTCTCTTCTTCCTTCCTTTTCTATTTTTTTTTTCTTTCTCGTTCTCTCTTCCATCCCTTCCTCTTTTTTTCTTTTCTATCCCTCTCTCGCTCCCTTCCTCTTTATCATTCTCTCTCCTCTTCCTCCCTCACTCCGTCTTCTTCCCTCCTTCCTTCCTTTCCTTTTCTCTTCTTCATTCCAACTTCTTCCCTATCTTTTACACTTACTTTTCTACCTTCCTTCTAATTCTCTCTCT
Source organism: Eriocheir sinensis (assembly GCF_024679095.1). Lineage (NCBI taxonomy): Eukaryota > Metazoa > Arthropoda > Malacostraca > Decapoda > Varunidae > Eriocheir > Eriocheir sinensis. Next base: position 3,524,626 of record NC_066545.1, read on the forward strand.
CTCTCTCTCTCTCTCTCTCTCTCTCTCTCTCTCTCTCTCTCTCTCTCTCTCTCTCTCTCTCTCTCTCTCTCTCTCTCTCTCTCTCTCTCAATCCTTCCCTCCCCCCTCTCTCAAACCCTCCACACACCTCCACCTCCACTTCCCTGTCCTCCACTACACTCCCAAACACTTCACCTCTCCTCCTCCTCCTCTTCCTCCTGCTTCTCCCTCCCCTCCCCCCTCCAGCGTCCAGGCCCTAACAGAGTCATGCAAAAACACTTGAAAACACGAGAACGGAGTCGATTCCCATGGATTTGCTGAGCGCCGACGTTTATTCGCTCCCCGCATGACAAGGCGAGTCGGGGATCAAGGCTGGGCGCTCGCTCTCTCTCCTGTCGGTCACTGGCGAATCACTTAACGAGCCCGGAATGATTGTGAAGTCGGGAGTCGAGAGTAATGAGAGAGTGGCTGGTTGGGTGATTGACTCGTTTGTTAGTTAGTGAGTTGGCTAGTTTGGTAGTTCGTTACATAGTTAAGTGTTTAGTTAGTTAGTTAGTTAGTTAGTTAGTTAGTTAGTTAGTTAGTTAGTTAGTTAGGTAGTTAGTTAGTTAGTTAGTTAGTTAGTTAGTTAGTTAGTTGGTCAGTCAGTCAGTCAGCGAAAAAGCCGGTCTGTGAGTTATGATTTTTGCTTTTCCGTTTGTCTGTTCCTCTCTCTCTCTCTCTCTCTCTCTCTCTCTCTCTCTCTCTCTCTCTCTCTCTCTCTCTCTCTCTCTCTCTCTCTCTCTCTCTCTCTCTCTCTCTCTCTCTCTCTCTCTCTCTCTCTCTCTCTCTCTCTCTCTCTCTCTCTCTCTCTCTCTCTCTCTCTCTCTCTCTCTCTCTCTCTCTCTCTCTCTCTCTCTCTCTCTCTCTCTCTCTCTCTCTCTCTCTCTCTCTCTCTCTCTCTCTCACTCAGCTAAACAGGCAAATAGATTAGTCACTTCCTCTTGCTACATTTTACAGTGATTCTGGACTTGCAGGATGGCTTGTGAGCGCTAAGAACGTAAGTCAGTCAGTTAGTCAGTCAGTCGGCCAGTTAGTGTCAGTAAAACGGGTCAGTCGCTGGAGTGCCTCACCTGAAACTTTTAATTATTCAGCGTGTCAAATGATTAATTAATTGATACAGGTGATGAAGTGTTGGGCTTAATATCATCAGTCACTCAGCCAGCCAGCCAGCCAGCCAGCCAGCCAGTCACGTCAGCAAGCAAGTCCGCCAGTCACCCAGTCAAACAAGCAGGTAGGTAGGCAGGGAGGCAAGAAGGTAAGCAGGCAGGCAGGGAGTAAAGGAAGTAGACAGTTGATTAAGCAGACAGAAACAATCAGTCACACAATCAGTCGAAAAAGCTCTCAGGTAGACGGTCGGATAAGTAGGCAAGTCAGCAGGCAAGCAGATAGAAGGAAAGTCAGTCATCCAGTCAGTCAAACAGGGACTCATTCAACCTCACAGTCGAAAATACAGTCCGTCAATCTGTCAGTCACTTTGTTAGCTATGTAGTCAGAAATTCAGTTAAATGGGGAATAATTCAACTTTTCATAATCAGTTATTCAGTCATTCAATTTCTCAGTCAATCACATAGTCAATCATTGTCAGTTACTCCTTCACTCAGTCAAATCAATAGTTAAAGGGGGATTAAGTCATTTTTTTCATTACCAATCATTCATTCAGTCATTCAACCGTACAGTCAATCATACAGTCAGTCAATATGTTAGTCACTTACTCAGCTACTCAGTTAAAATTCAGTTAAAAGAGGAATAATTCAACTTTTTTTTTCATATCTAGTCACTCAGTCAATCGTTCTTCCTCTCAGTCAAAGTTACAGCCAGTCAATCTGTCAGTCACTCAGACAAAGGAAGGATTCAGACTTTTCTTCCTCGCCTGATGGTATTGTAAAAAAAAAAGAAAAAAAGATCCGGTCGTGTTCCAGTCAGCGAGGAAGAATGAGTGACCTCCTCCGGCGCGTGTCAAGGCTCACCTCTGCGTCATGCTTAACAAACGACAGGTCAGAGGTCAGACAAGAAAACTATTGTGCAAAAACATGGTATTACAACAATAACATAAACAAAATGAACAAACAAGCTCCTAACAAGAAAACGACGTCAAACAAGAAAACTTAAGCAAAAACATGATACAGCAACAACAACAAGTTAATACAAACAAACAAAAAAAAAAAACGTATAATATCTTACAGTAAAGGAAGCAGCTCAAGGGCAAAAAACAGACAGACACAAAAAAAGTCCGCTAGCACTGCTCCCATAAAAGCAAGTAGAGGAGAGTGGTCAAAAGAGAGGTCATACTGTCAACCAGAAAAAATAGCAACATCACCACCACCAACAACAACAACAAAACAACCACCACCAAAAAGTAAACCACCACCACCACCACAACAACCACACACACACACACACAAAAAAAAAAAATAATAATAATAAATAAATAAATAAATAAATAAATAAATAAATAAATAAAATAAAATAATGATAACCACACATGCAAACACAATACCCACAACCACCACAACACAACACCCTCCTCCCCCTTCCCCTCTTCCTTCTCCCCCCTTCCATTTTTACTCTGAGCCGCAAGGAGAAAGAAGATGAAGCATAGACAGACAGACAGACAGACAGACAGACAGACGGACAGACAGGTGTGTGGGCCGGCCCGTCACACCTGCCAACACACCTGCCTCATGACAGGTCGTAGACAAGAGGAGGAGGAGGAGGAGGAGGAGGTTTTGCAATATTTTCCACGCTCATAAAGAACTGAAGCCTGTGTTTGTTTGAATATTCGAATTTTACTTGTTTAGTCTCATGATTTTCTTCTTTTAATTTAGGTTTATGTTATTTCTTTTTTATTATTATTATTATTATTATTATTATTATTATTATTATTATTATTATTATTATTATTATTATTATTATTATTATTATTATTCAGGGTTGGAAAAAAATCATGATTTAAAAAAAAATCGATTTATTTGATTTAAAACGGATTTTTTCTATTTAAATCGATTTTTTTTTTGCATCAATCAGTTTTTTTAGGCCTTTTTCTTGTAATAACCTTGGCCAATGTTAAATGAAACCATTGTTTAATATACACTACCCAAGATGAGTTTTTCACATAAAAATCATAAGTAGCCATAAAAATCATAAGTTGCCAACTTGTCTATTTATGTTGTCAAATTTGGACCATATTAATAAGAAATTAGACTTAATCGTGTTACTTTGCAATAAAAAAATTATGTTATTATCAACAAAAGACCTTACTTTTTTTTATGCTTTTGAATATTTTTCCTGTAAGAGATATCAATGATTCACTGGTGCCTGACTTGCTACAGGACCAGTACAGGACAAATAGACTTGATACCTTTCCTCTACAACTGGTTCATATGTTTTTCCTTCTTCCTTATACTGTATATATATATATATATATATATATATATATATATATATATATATATATATATATATATATATATATATATATATATATATATATATATATATATATATATATATATATATATATATATATATATATATATATATATATATATATATATATATATATATATATATAACTTAAATCATTAGATATTTTACTCTTGATACAGCACTTAAATCATTTTAAATACAGTATATTTAATTTTGATTTAAATCATGAATTTTTTACTCTGATTTAAATCGATTTAAATCACTTGATTTAAATAATTTGATTTAAATCAAACCAACCCTGTAATTATTGATATTATTCTGTGCTATATCTATTATCATCATCATTGTTACCTTTATTATTATTGTGTAAACTGTGTGTGTGTGTGTGTGTGTGTGTGTGTGTGTGTGTGTGTGTGTGTGTGTGTGTGTGTGTGTGTGTGTGTGTGTGTGTGTGTGTGTGTGTGTGTGTGTGTGTGTGTGTGTGTGTGTGTGTGTGTGTGTGTGTGTGTGTTTTAGCCCTGTACGTAACTCAAGCGTGGTCAGTATCGCCGTAGTTTATGCCCCGCACACACCGTCATTCTCAGGTATTCTTCGTGATGAGAAAGATGAAAAACGGCGCCTCCGTCATGAACTCCGAGAAGTCGTTGCATCCGTTGTTTGTTTTAGGAAGCAACAGCGTGCACTCGGCGCCGACTTACGTGATATAAATGCCACGCGGACTGACCTCTGCCGGTAATGAAAGACTAATGAATTTCGCGTTTGTGTGGGAGGCGAAACCAAATAATTTCTTCATGCGCGGCTCGGAGCTCACCTGGGGAAGAAACACCTGGATTTAGTCACCTGGGGGAGGGGACGATGGGGGGAGGGAAAGGGGGGGGAGGAGACAGGGAGGGGGCAAAACACACCTGGCTCACGTGACTTGGAGCAATGCGATCACTAAGACACACAGACGGACACACACACACACACACACACACACACACACACACACACACACACACACACACACACGTTTGATTTGCTCTGTCTATTTTTCTTTTCTTTTTGCTACTTTTGTTAAATTAGAAATAAGTCTTGTTGCTATGTTTTGGATTAACTTAGAAAAAATACTCCAATTGTTGGTTTTGTATTTGTTTTTTTTTTTCATCTTTGCTTTGCTTTTTTATTCTTCTAATTCCTTCTCTTCTTTTTTTCCTTCTCTTCTCCTCCTATGTATTTTTTTTTCTCGTTATATTTCGTTTTTCTTTCCTGCTTCCTTTCTTCGTCCTCTTCTTTTTCTTTTTCTTTTTCTTCTTTTATTTCTTCTTCTTTTTCTTCTTTTTCTTCTTCTTCTTCTTCTTCTTCTTCTTCTTCTCCTCCTTTTGTATATCCTTCCTCTTCCTACTCTTCCTCTTCATCCTCTGATTCTTTTCTCCATCTTCCTCCACTTCTTTTTCTTTTCCATTTTTTCCTCCTCCATCTCCTCTTCCTCTTCCTTTTTCTTCTTCCCCTTCCTTTGTCGCATATCCCATACACATGCAAAATATCCTCCCCCTTTTCCTCCCTTCTTCCGTGCAACTAATCCTGCCAAATCCCTTTCCTTCCCTCCTTCTCCCTTCCTCCCTCCCATTTCCGCAACTTTCTTTCTCCTCTCTGATTCCTTCCCTTCTTTTCCGGTTCCTTTTCTCCCTCTTTAAACTTTACTTCTTGAAAAAAAAAACCATAACCATTTACTTTTTATGCTTTTGGTTTGGTCTTTTTCTTTCTTTCAATCGTTTTTCCTTTCTTCTTTCTTTTCTTCTCTACTTCATTGTCTCCCTTTTTCTCCCCTTTTTCTCTTATCTTTCTCCCATAATATTGTCATTACTTGCTTTTTCTTTTGGTTTTATTCATTCTTTTGCTTTTATTCTTCCTTCTTTTCTTTTTTTTTCCTTTCTGCGTTCATGTCTCCCCAAACATTTCCATTAACCGCTTTTTCTTTTGTTTTCTTCCTTCTTTCATTCATTAATTTCTCCTCCCTTTCTTCTTTTTCTCTCTACTCACGTCTCCCCTTTGCTTCCTTCTTCTCAAACTCCTTACCCAGTTTCCCTTTTTACCTCTTCTCCTTTTCTCCCTTTTCGTCCTTTCTCCAACACCCCAAAGACAACCCAACACTTACACCTTCACCTCGAAACTTAACCTTCACCAATTCGAATACAACTCTTTTCCTCCTACTCCTTCTCCTTACTCCGTTTTCCTCTTTTCCTCCTACTCCTCCTTACTCCGTTTCCCTCTTTTCCTCCTACTCCTTTTCCTTACTCCGTTTTCCTCTTTTCTTCCTACTCCTTTTCCTTACTCCGTTTTCCTCTTTTCCTTCTACTCCTTACTCCGTTTCCCTCTTTTACTCCTACTCCTTTTCCTTACTCCGTTTCCCTCTTTTCCTCCAACTCCTCCTTACTCCGTTTCCCTCTTTTCCTTCTACTCCTTCTCCTTACTCCGTTTCCCTCTTTTCCTACTACTCCTTCTCCTTACTCCGTCTCCCTCTTTTCCTCCTTCTCCTTTTCCTTACTCCGTTTTCCTCTTTTCCTCCTACTCCTTCTCCTTACTCCGTCTCCCTCTTTTCCTCCTACTCCTTTTCCTTACTCCGTTTTCCTCTTTTCCTTCTACTCCTCCTTACTCCGTTTCCCTCTTTTACTCCTACTCCTTTTCCTTACTCCGTTTCCCTCTTTTCCTCCAACTCCTTCTCCTTACTCCGTTTCCCTCTTTTCCTCCTACTCCTTCTCCTTACTCCGTTTCCCTCTTTTCCTCCTACTCCTTCTCCTTACTCCGTTTCCCTCTTTTCCTCCTACTCCTTCTCCTTACTCCGTTTCTCTCTTTTCCTCCTACTCCTTCTCCTTACTCCGTTTCCCTCTTTTCCTCCTGCTCCTTCTCCTTACTCAGTCTCCCTCTTTTCCTTCTACTATTCCTCCTTACTCCGTTTCCTTCTTTTCCTTCTACTCCTTCTTACTCCGTTTTCCTCTTTTCCTCCTACTCCTTCTCCTTACTCCGTTTCCCTCTTTTCCTTCTACTCCTTCTCCTTACTCCGTTTCCCTCTTTTCCTCCTACTCCTTCTCCTTACTCCGTTTCCCTCTTTTCCTCCTACTCCTCCTCATTTCTCCGTTTCCCTCTTTTTCTTCTACTCCTCCTCCTTACTCCGTTTTCCTCTTTTCCTTCTACTCCTCCTCCTTACTCCGTTTCCCTCTTTTACTCCTACTCCTTTTCCTTACTCCGTTTCCCTCTTTTCCTCCAACTCCTTCTCCTTACTCCGTTTCCCTCTTTTCCTCCTACTCCTTCTCCTTACTCCGTCTCCCTCTTTTCCTTCTACTACTCCTCCTTACTCCGTTTCCCTCTTTTCCTCCTACTCCTTCTCCTTACTCCGTTTCCCTCTTTTCCTCCTACTCCTTTTCCTTACTCCGTTTTTCTCTTTTCCTTTTACTCCTCCTTACTCCGTTTCCCTCTTTTACTCCTACTCCTTTTCCTTACTCCGTTTCCCTCTTTTCCTCCAACTCCTTCTCCTTACTCCGTTTCCCTCTTTTCCTCCTACTCCTTCTCCTTACTCCGGTTCTCTCTTTTCCTCCTACTCCTTCTCCTTACTCCGTTCCCTCTTTTCCTCCTACTCCTTCTCCTTACTCCGTTTCCCTCTTTTCCTCCTACTCCTTCTCCTTACTCCGTCTCCCTCTTTTCCTTCTACTACTCCTCCTTACTCCGTTTCCTTCTTTTCCTTCTACTCCTTCTTACTCCGTTTTCCTCTTTTCCTCCTACTCCTTCTCCTTACTCCGTTTCCCTCTTTTCCTTCTACTCCTCCTCCTTACTCCGTTTCCCTCTTTTCCTTCTACTCCTTCTCCTTACTCCGTTTCCCTCTTTTCCTCCTACTTCTTCTCCTTACTCTGTTTCCTTCTTTTCCTCCTACTCCTTCTCCTTACTCTGTTTCCCTCTTTTCCTCCTGCTCCTTCTCCTTACTCCGTTTCCCTCTTTTCCTTCTACTACTCCTTCTTACTCCGTTTTCCTCTTTTCCTCCTACTCCTTCTCCTTACTCCGTTTCCCTCTTTTCCTTCTACTCCTCCTCCTTACTCCGTTTCCCTCTTTTCCTTCTACTACTCCTTCTTACTCCGTTTTCCTCTTTTCCTCCTACTCCTTCTCCTTACTCCGTTTCCCTCTTTTCCTTCTACTCCTTCTCCTTACTCCGTTTCCCTCTTTTCCTTCTACTCCTTCTCCTTACTCTGTTTCCCTCTTTTCCTCCTACTCCTCCTCCTTACTCCGTTTCCCTCTTTTCCATCTACTCCTTCTCCTTACTCCGTTTCCCTCTTTTCCTTCTCCTTACTCCGTTTCCTTCTTTTCCTTCTACTCCTTCTCCTTACTCCGTTTCCCTCTTTTCCTCCTACTCCTTCTCCTTACTCCGTTTCCCTCTTTTCCTTCTACTCCTTCTCCTTACTCCGTTTCCCTCTTTTCCTTCTACTCCTTCTCCTTACTCTGTTTCCCTCTTTTCCTTCTACTCCTTCTCCTTACTCCGTTTCACTCTTTTCCTTCTACTCCTTCTCCTTACTCTGTTTCCCTCTTTTCCTTCTACTCCTTCTCCTTACTCCGTTTCCCTCTTTTCCTTCTCTCCTTCTCCTTACTCCGTTTCCTCTTTCCTTCTACTCCTTCTCCTTACTCCGTTTCCCTCTTTTCCTTCTACTCCTTCTTCTTCTCTGCTCCCTCTTTTCCTCCTACTCCTTCTCCTTACTCCGTTTCCCTCTTTTCCTTCTACTCCTTCTCCTTACTCCGTTTCCCTCTTTTCCTTCTACTCCTTCTCCTTACTCCGTTTCCCTCTTTTCCTTCTACTCCTTCTCCTTACTCCGTTTCCCTCTTTTCCTTCTACTCCTTCTCCTTACTCCGTTTCCCTCTTTTCCTTCTACTCCTTCTCCTTACTCCGTTTCCCTCTTTTCCTTCTACTCCTCCTCCTTACTCCGTTTCCCTCTTTTCCTTCTACTCCTTCTCCTTACTCCGTTTCCCTCTTTTCCTTCTACTCCTTCTCCTTACTCCGTTTCCCTCTTTTCCTCCTACTCCTTCTCCTTACTCCGTTTCCCTCTTTTCCTTCTACTCCTTCTCCTTACTCCGTTTCCCTCTTTTCCTTCTACTCCTCCTCCTTACTCCGTTTCCCTCTGCCCCACTTCCCTTTATTTCTATTCTGCTCAAAAAACACTCTGCCCTTCAAACCTTCAAACCTACACCTCAAACCTGATCTAACGTCCAGTCCTAACATCACTTCTCCTCCTCCTCCTTCTCCTCCTCCTCCTCCTTCACCTCTTTACTCCGTTTCCCTCTTCACCCCTTCCCCTTTTCCTCCCTTCTCGCCCCTTCGCCCTCCGTCCGCCCCGCCCCTCAGGCCGTCCATAAGAGCAGATGGAGTGGCCTCTCTCATCACGAGCCGGGAAATAAATGGTCGTAGATTGCATATGTTTAAGTCCAAATTGGCAGGAGGTTCCCATGCTCTTATTTACCCGGGCTACTGCAGGTGACTTTTGTCGATACTGGACTTGTTCACGCTATATTTCTCTCTCTCTCTCTCTCTCTCTCTCTCTCTCTCTCTCTCTCTCTCTCTCTCTCTCTCTCTCTCTCTCTCTCTCTCTCTCTCTCTCTCTCTCTCTCTCTCTCTCTCTCTCTCTCTCTCTCTCTCTCTCTCTCTCTCTCTCTCTCTCTCTCTCTCTCTCTCTCTCTCTTTCAATTTTCTTCGTTATTGTCAAGTGATATTGAATGTTATTGAATCGCCGCTGCCCGACTTAGGTAAATATTCGTACCTGTGTGTGTGTGTTCATGTGTGTGTGTGTGTGTGTGTGTGTGAGGGATCCTGAAACTGAGGGGAGAGAGTAAGGGGGAAGGGAAGAGAGAAAGGGGTGAGAAAAGATGGAAGAGATGGATGGGGAGGAAAGAAAAGGAAGGGAAAGGAAAGGAAGGGAAGGAAAGGAAAGGGAAGGGAAGGGATGGGAAAGAAAAAGAAGGGAAGGGAAGGGAAGGGAAGGGAAGGAAAGGAAAGGAAAGAGAAGAGAAGGGAAGGGAAGGGAAAGGAAGGGAAGGAAGAAGAGAGAGAGAGAGAGAGAGAGAGAGAGAGAGAGAGAGAGAGAGAGAGAGAGAGATCGAGAGAGAGGGAGCAAAGGGAATGGAGAGGGGAGAGATATTGGGGAGAGTGTGAGTAATAAGAACATGATATTGCATTTTGGTATTTTCAGTTACAGTTTCTCTCTCTCTCTCTCTCTCTCTCTCTCTCTCTCTCTCTCTCTCTCTCTCTCTCTCTCTCTCTCTCTCTCTCTCTCTCTCTCTCTCTCTCTCTCTCTCTCTCTCTCTCTCTCTCTCTCTCTCTCTCTCTCTCTCTCTAATAAAATGATACGAGAAATACCTACTGTTGAATATTACAAGCAAATGGAGGGAAGTAGGGAAGGAAACGGAAGTGGAGGAGGAGGAGGAGGAGGAGGAGGAGGAAACACGGTATGATAGAGGAACAAGTATTCGGTCCCGTGTTGGAAGGTAACCAGTTTGTGTCTAGTCTATTCTGAATAAAACGCGCCAACATGTACCAGTTAGGGCTAGGAAGACAGAAAGGGGCAAGTAATAAACATTTCAACGCCTGAGCACAAATACAGGTCAAGGCTTTAGTGGGCGTTGTTGTTTTTCCACGAGAATTTTATGACCTTTGTGTTAGTCTGACAAAGCTTCTGTACCATGAAAGTGAAAAAGGAAAATTCATGAGAACCCGACTAATCTTCTTTTCTTTCTTGGGAAATGGTTAGTGTGAGAGCTGGAAGCGTCTGAGAATACCTTAAGGCTCCTTCACGCATTCCCTCCCTCCGACACATTGCAGGTAGATAATAGAGGAGGTAGAATAGCTTTCCGACAACCTCAAGGGAAAGAGAGACGGGGATATAATCTTGGAGGATACGACAGTACGGTTTTGTAAGCTTTACCTAATCACAGTTACAGTTTTGCTTCCTCAACTAACTCTGATTTTAACAGAGAAAAAGCATGAATACAACTCTTATCAAGCAGGGGCAGCTTTAAGGCAGAACAATATAAATAGATCTCCTCTCCTGTGCAGTGGTCTTGTACAATATTGATAGAGGAACACGCCCGAAGGATAATGAGCTGCGGTTGGAAAGGTGGTTATGTTGACGAGGTGTGATGATTATAAAGACTGAAAAAGCAAGAGGAATTCCAGATTCATTGACAGGGGTACTCAATTTCTGACAGGGATACTCAGTCATTGGCAGGAGTACTCATACAAACGGGGCGGCAAAATCATTTGCAGGGGTACCCAGTCATAAGTAGGATCATTGTCAGAGAGGGGTACTCAGACACTGACAGGAGTACTCAGACACTGGCAGGGGTACTCAGACACTGACAGGAGTACTCAGACACTGGCAGGGGTACTCAGACACTGACAGGAGTACTCAGACACTGGCAGGGGTACTCAGACACTGACAGGAGTACTCAGACACTGGCAGGGGTACTCAGACACTGGCAGGGGTACTCAGACACTGACAGGGGTACTCAGACACTGGCAGGGGTACTCAGACACTGGCAGGGGTACTCAGACACTGGCAGGGGTACTCAGACACTGGCAGGGGTACTCAGACACTGGCAGGGGTACTGAGACACACAAAACAGCATCATCACCCTCTACCACGAATACATCACATCACCGGAGTTTTTCGAGCCATTGTTAATGCATCCGACAAAGAGCGGGCTTCAGAAACGCTCGTGTACCGCTTCGCTTACAGACGTCAGGGAAAGGAAACATTAAAACTCCCTCCTGCTGCTGTCACTCCCAGGCAGTAGCGGTGAGGCGACGGTCAAACAGGCTATTAATATCGACGGGTACTGGAAACTTATTCTTCTGATCAAAGGTTCGGTTGAAAAAAGTTTATATCAATGTTAATGTTACGTCGACTCGCTTGAACTATTCCTTGTTCGTCACTTTGATTTTGAGTTCTCTGAAGAGGTGGAGGAAAAAGTAAAGGAGGAGAAAGAGGAGAAAGAAGAGAAACAGGATAAAGAAGAGGAGGAGGAAGAGAAAGAACAACAGGATGAAGAGGAGGAGGAGGAAGAAAAAAAATATGGAGGAAGAGGACGAGGAGAAGGAAAAACAAAAGGATGAAGAAAAGGGGAAGGAAGAGGAAGAACAACTAAATAACAAGAAGAAGGAGGAGGAGGAAGAGGAAGAGGAAGAACAACAGAATAAGGAGGAGGAAACATGAAAACATGGACGAGCAGGCAGCAGAAAGCCTGTTGGCTCATTACAAGGCTGCCTGCTTTCAGTGATTTAATCAATTCGTCAGCCACAGGATTGGGTTGCGGGAAGGATTAAACTCTTGTTTACCTACTCTTGGATACATTCAGTTCACTCTCGATGCAGCAAAGTGTCGATCAATGCGTTTCTTGAAGGAGTTGATGGTCTCTGCGCTAACCACTTCTGCAGGAAGGCTGTTCCAGTGGCGAACAACTCTATTCGAGAAACAACTCCTGCCGATGTCGGTATTGCATCGCTTTATTTGAATTGTTTTTCCATTGTTTCTTGTCCTTGGGTTAGATTGAAGCGTGAAGAGTTTGGAGTGATCAACATTGCTGAGCTTGTTCAGGTACTTAAAGACTTGTATCATGTCTCCCCGCAGTCGTCTCTTTTCCAACATGAAGAGGTTGAGTCGCTCCAGTCGCTCTTCGTAGGGTTTCGTCGTCAGTGATGGTATCATCTTCGTGGCGCGGCGCTGTACTCTCCCAAGTAATTCAATGTCTTTTCTGTAATTTGGAGACCAGAATTGCACGGCGTATTCCAGGTGGGGCCTTACCAGCGAATTATACAAGAATAACATAACTCCCGGCGTCTTGTATTCGAAGTTCCTCGCTATGAACCCGAACATAGTATTGGCTTTCTTACAGGCAGACTTGCAGTGTTTTGTTTGTTTCAAGTCACTGCTGATGGTGACCCCGTGTCTCTTTCCTCTTGCACTACCTGTAGTGGTTCGCCACCCATGTGGTATGTGTGGTTGCTGTTTCTGGATCCGATATGCATTACTTTACATTTGGTAGTGTTGAAGGACATCTGCCATTTTTCTGACCACCGAGTGATCTGGTCCAGGTCTCACTGGATAAGTTCGCAGTCTGCTGTCGTGAGGACCACCAACCTTTGTGTCGTCGGCAAATTTTGAAAGAGAGGATTTTAATCCTAGTTGTAGATCGTTGATATATATAATGAAGAGTATGGGTCCCAGCACTGACCCTTGTGGCACTCCATTTGTGACCGGGAGCCACTCGAAGGCCTGTCCGTTGAATACAACTCGCTGTTTTCTTTCAGTGAGCCAGTCTTTGATCCACGCTGTCAGATTGTCGCCTAATCCCGCCGACTTAAGTTTCTTGGGGAGTCTTTCGTGTGGCACTTTGTCAAAGGCTTTTTGGAAGTCTAGATAAAATATAATAACACTGGGGATATGATTATCCCAGTTTTCATAAATACTTTGAAAGAAGTCCAGGAAGTTGGTTAAGCATGAGCGCTTATTCCTGAAACCGTGCTGAGCATCGGAAATGATGTTGTTGTCTTCAAGAAACTTAACGAGTTTGTCTCTGATGATCTTCTCGAGAATTTTTCCCGCCACTGAGGTCAAGCTGATTGGTCTGTAGTTTAAGGCCACGCTTATGTCTCCCTTTTTGTAGATAGGTGTTACGTTCGCTTGCTTCCAGTCTTCGGGAGCTTTGTTTTATTGTAGTTTCAGATTATAGATGGCGGTGAGTGGCTTAAGGATTCGCTGCTTGAGTTCCTTGAGCAGCCTGGGTGACAAGTCGTCGGGTCCGGTTGATTTATTTGTCTCGAGTTTATCTAGGTACTTTTGCACGTCTCGTTCGTCGATTGTGCCAATTTCTAGGGGAGTGATTCCCATCGGTGGGGTAGGGCTCTCGGGAACGGACTGGGTGTTCTTGACCGTGAACACAGACGCGAAGTTTTTGTTTAGGATTTCGACCATTTGTCTGCTGTCCTGGGTTATTACGTCACTTTCATCTTTTAAGGGACCGATATTGCTTTTTGTCTTCTTTTTGGTTCTTATATACGTGAAAACCTTTTTCGGGTTGGACTTGGCTTCGCGTGCAATTTGCTTTTCATAGTCGCGTTTACGTTGTCGAATAAGAGTTCTGCAAGCTCTGAGGCTTTGATGGTACTGTTCGCGTGCCTCGTCAGTGCTGTTTTCCTTTAGCAAGTTGTATTTTCTCTTCTTTAAATTAATCGCCCGTCGAACTTGGGTAGTCATCCATGGTAGGCTTGTGGCATTATTTGTTCTCCTAGTCTTCATGGAAACAGTTGTTCTCTCTACCTCTAGGAGTTTGTTCTTGAAGCCGTTCCACGCGCCGCCCACAGGAGTGAGGTTCATGGGTTCCCAAGTTGTCTGGGTTAGCAGTTCACGAGTGATATTAAAATTGGCTCTTTTATAGTCTGGAATCTTAGACGTTTTTTCGGTGAGCTCATGGTCTGTTCTGATCTTAAGGTGAATTAGGTGATGGTCGCAACCACTTAGTTTTTCGCCGACTTGACATTCACGTGTGAGATCGGAATCACTCACGAGTACTAGGTCTAATAAATTATTTTCCCTCGTCGGTTGGGTAACGATCTGGGTTAGAAGAGTGTCTTCTAACATTTCGAGTAATCTGTTACCTTCCTGATCTCCATTCATCGTGGTCCAGTCAATGATGGAACAGTTGAAGTTCCCAATAATGACTGTTTGTTTTGTGTTATGGTGTGAATTTCTTCATACAGCGCTGCGTCGTCCGCTGCTTGTGGCTTTGGAGGTCTGTATACGGTTCCAATCGTAAGTTTGTTGAGTTTGCTAGGAGGAGGAGGAGGAGGAACAAGAGGATAAAGAGGAAGAACAAGAGGACATGTAGGAAAAGGAAAAAGACAAAGAGAACAAGAAAGAAGAAGAGGCGGAAAAGGAAGTAAAGGAAATGATAGAGAGAAACGAAATAATATCAAATAACTTACTCAGTCCCTTCCCTACTTTCCTCCCTCTCCCTCCACATCCTTTCCCTGCTCCCCTTCCGCTCTTCCCCTCTCTTTCCTTCCCTTTCATCTAGTCAATGCTGAATGTTTTGTAATTGTTAGTTTCAGGAAGTGTGTGACGGTTGAGGGAGGGAGGGAGGGAAGGGCAGGGAAAGGGAGGGAAAGAGAGGGAAGGAGAGGGAAGGAGAGGAAGGGAGAGGTGGAGGGAAGGGAATGGGAGAGGTGAAGGGAAGGGGAGGGAAAGGGAGGAAGGGAGATGGAGTGAAGGAGGGAGAAAGGGAGAGGTAGAGGGAAGGAAAGAGAAAGGGAGGAGGCAAGAAAGGAGGAGGAAGGAAAGGGTGAAAGGGAGAGCAGGTGGGATGGAAAGGGAGGAAGGGAAAGAAAGGGAAGGAAAGAGGAAAGGAAAGAAAGGAAGGGAATGGGGGGGAGATGTGGAGGGTAGCGATGGGAAGATAAGAAAGAGGGAAAGAGAAGTAGTAGGGAATGAAAGGGAGGGAGAGGAGAAATAAGAGGAAGGGTAAAAGAGACTTTGAAGGAGGAAAGAAAGGAGGAAGTTTCAAAAGAGGAAAGGAGAGGAAAAGTACAGGGAGACAAGGAGAATAACAATAAAAGGAGAATAATAAAGAACAGAGAGAGAGAGAGAGATGGGGGGGATCAACGCCCTCGCTTCCTTCTCTACCATAAAGTTCAGCTATTACGGACTCTCACACTGCATATTCTCTCTCTCTCTCTCTCTCTCTCTCTCTCTCTCTCTCTCCTATTATAATTGTGTTAAGTATAAAATTTCAACAAAAACGAGAGTAACCAAAATTAAAATGTAGTAAAACGAGGAAATAAAGGAGAAGGAGAAATCAGAACAGAAGGAATTAAGGAAGAAAAGGGACAAAAGGGGAGAGATGGGGAACGAAAAGAAAAAGAGGAAAAGGTGGAGGAGGAACAAACAAGAGGAGGAACAACTAAATAACGAGGAGGAGAAGGAGGAGGAAGAGGAAGAACAACAGAATAAGGAGGAGGAGAAAGAAGAACAAGAGGACAAGATAAGGAGGAGGATAAGGAGAAAGAACAGAAAAATAAGGAGGAAAAAGAAGATCATAAAGGAAAGTAATAGAGGATGGGGAAAAGGAAACAGGAAGGAATGAAAGGTACTACAAATATAAGAAAAGAAAAAAAGAAAAGGAAAAGGAAGGTGATAAAATAATGGCGATAAAGAGATGAAATGAAGTAAACGAAGTAAAGAAGGAAGAAAAAAGAAAGAAAAGTTGGACGCATGAGGTGAAACTACAAAAAGAAAGAAAAAAGGGAAGGCAGGAAGGAAGTGAAAACATTAAAGAAGGAAAACAGGAAAAAAGAAAGCATTGGAGATAAAAAAAACAGCTGAAAGAGAAATAAAGAAAAGGGGAAAGAGATAGAAGAGAAAGAAGGAAATAAGGGGAAAAGGCAAAATGGAGGAAATAAAGAATGTGTAGGAAACGGAGAAGGAAGAAGACTCGATAACAGGAGATGAAATTCACTGGAGAGAGTAAAACAAGGGAGGGAGGGAAAGCAAGAAGGAATGTCAGGGAGAGAGGAAAGAGAGGGAAGGGGAAGAGAAAAGGAAGCGAAGGGGGGAAAGAGAAAGGAAAGTGACGAAGGAAATTAAAGAAAAGACAAAAAAGAAAAAGAGAAGGGAGGAGAATATAACAATTAACGATAAGAAAGGTGAAGGGAAGAGAGGAAAAGGATAAACGGGAAAGGAAAGGAAGAGACGAAGGTAGGGAATGAGAGACAGGGAGGAAGGTATTGGTGAGAGAGAGAGAGAGAGAGAGAGAGAGAGAGAGAGAGAGAGAGAGAGAGAGAGAGAGAGAGAGAGAGAGAGAGAGAGAGGGAAAAGAAAGGAGGAGAAAGAAAATGAGAAAAAAAGAAAAAGAAGAGAGAAGGAGAAAAGGGAGGAATTGAAGGACGAAAAGTAAGGGAGATAAAAGAAGAAAAAGGAAAGAGGGGAGGAAGGAAAGGGAGGGATGGAGAAAGGCATTGAAAGACGGGAAAGGGAGGGAAAAGGGAGGGAAAATGGAAGAGGGAGAAAAGGAGGAATTAAAGGGAGGAAAGTGAGGGAGATAAAAGGAGAAGAGGGAGAGAGGGGAGGAAAGAAAGGGAGGGAAAGAGAAAGGCATTGGAAGACGGGAAAGTGAGGGAAAAGGGAGAGAAAAGGGAGAAGGGAGGAAAGTGAGGGAGATAAAAGGAGAAGAGGGAGAGAGGGGAGGAAGGAGAGGAAGGAAAAGAGAAAGGCATAGGAAGACGGGAAAGGGAGGGAAAAGGGAGAGAAAAGGGAGAAGAGAGGAAAGGGAGGGATTGACGGGAGGCAAGGGAGGGCAAGAAGGATTTTACGGCCGCTCTTTGACGTTCCAGCTGTAAAAAACGTCCCCGGAGCCGTTCACGTGTGCGGGTTTATGTGCGTGTTTGGCGGGTAATGTATGTGCGTGTGTTTGAACTTTTATGTGTACGCGTTCACGGGTTAGCGAGTGTCCAAGTGTGTGTGCATGATAAGTGTGTGTGGATGTGTGTGTGTGTGTGTGTGTGTGTGTGTGTGTGTGTGTGTGTGTGTGTGTGTGTGTGTGTGTGTGTGTGTGTGTGTGTTGTGGGGGGATGCAACCACTCGTGTGCACATGGTTGGCTGCGCGGATGAAAATACGTTCATGTGTAGGTTAGGATGCGAAAAAACCGCTCACACAAACATTTTTAACGGGAACGGTCATGAAAACTTTGAGATTAATGCACGTACACACACACACACACACACACACACACACACACACAGGTATATATATCAGGCTGTGTGTGTGTGTGTGTGTGTGTGTGTGTGTGTGTGTAATTCACCACGGCCTGATCACGACTTGGACTCGCTTTCGCCAGCAGGTACAGTCCTGACGAGAACAAGTGCTCATTTCGTCGATCTCTGGGTACTGCCAGGACCTCACACACCACACACCCCATCTTCCTTGCTCAAGGGGAGACAGTAACCACTCCTAGTCAACCGAAAGAATCCGGCCTGAGCGGGGCTCGAACCGCCGCCTGTTTGGCCGTTAAGCCTCGCAGCGCAGCGCTCTACCGATTGAGCCACCGGAGCGGTGTGTGTGTGTGTGTGTGTGTGTGTGTGTGTGTGTGTGTGTCAAGAGGCAGGAAACATAATCTCATGCACGTGCTGATGACAAACACAAATTTTCCTCCACTTAGGAAGGCGACGAAGGAGGGAGGGAGGAAGGGAGGGAGAGAAGGAGGGAAGGACGGAAGAGAGAGGAAGGAAGGGACGGAAAATGAGAAGGAGAGAGAGAAGGAAGGAGGGAGCGGGGATGAGAGAGTTAGGGGTAAAGAGTGAGGGAAGGAGGAAGGGAGGGTGCGAGGAAGGGAGGAAAGAGAGAAAGAGAAGGAAGAATAGAAGGAAGGAGAGACGAAGGGAGGGAAGGAGGGAAGAGACAGGAAGGAAGGGAGGAAAGGAGGGAGGGAGGGAGGGAAAGGGAGGGAAGGAGGGAGAAGGGGAGAGTGGGTTTGAGGTAAAGAGGGAGGGAAGAAGGGATGAAAGGATGAAGGGTGGGAAGGGGAAAGGGAGGGAAGGAGGGAGAAGGGGAGAGAGGGTTTGAGGTAAAGAGGGAGGGAAGAAGGGAAGAGAGGATGAAGGGTAGGAAGGGGAAAGGGAGGGAAGAAGTCTGTTTGTCTGCTGTGTCTATGATTATCTGTGTCTGTATATCTGTCTGTCTGTCTGTCTGTCAGTCTGTCTGTCTGCTTGTCTGAATTCAATGCCTTCCACTTTTTTTCTTCCTTTTATTTTACATTATTTTTTTCCTTCTGGTTTTCTCCCTTCTCCTCCTCCTCTTCTTCCGCCATCCTCTTCTACCTCGTTGCAGTCCACTCGCCTTTAATTTTCTTCTTTATTTTTCCTCCTCCTCCTCCTCCTCCTCCTCCTCCTCCTCCTCCTGCTGCTGCTCCACCTCTATTTCCACCTCCACCTCCACCTCCCTCTCCTCCCCTCCTCCTCTTCCTCCTCCTCCTTCTGCTTCTCCTTCTTCTTCTCCTCCTCCTCCTCCTCCTTCACCTCCTCCTCCTCCTCTTCCTTCCTCCCAATTGACTCCCTTCCTCTTCACATTTTCTCGTCCTCGGCCTCTTCCTAGAATTAATCCTCATCTCTTCATTACCCTCCTCCTCCTCCTCCTCCTCCTCCTCCTTCGCTCTAGTGACTTCTTTACTTCTCCTCTTCCTCCTCTCTTCAATTTCCTTAATTTCTCCCTTTCACTCACCAAGCTCTCTTCTCCCCGTTTCCATATTGTCTCCTTTTCCTCCTCCTCCTCCTCCTCCTCCTCCTCCTCCTCCTCCTCTTACTTATATTTATCCACGTTCTCTTGGATTTCTCTTCCTGTTCCTTCTTTATTTATTTCTGCTTCTTTCCCTATTTTTTGTTCTTTTATCTTCATCTTCATTTTCTTCTCTCTCTCTCTCTCTCTCTCTCTCTCTCTCCATTTCTTTGTTCTTCTTCTTATGCTTCATATCATCATCATCATCATCATCATCATAATCTCCTTCATCTCCATTTTCTTCATCATGATCTTTTTCTCTATCTTCTTTCTCTTCTCCTTCTTTCCTTTCAACATTTTTTTTCATCTTCTTTCTCTTAATGTTCCTTTTCCTTTTCCATTTCTCTTTTTGTTTTCTTTTTTCTTTTCCTCTTCTTTTTTTATTTATTTTTCCTCTCCCTTCTCCTGCTTGCTGCCAATTTCTCTTACTTTCCTCTGTCATCACTTTCCTCCACTCCTCCTCCTCCTCCTCCTCCTCCTCTTCCTCCTCTTCCTACAGGTCCTCCTCCTCCTCCTCCTCCATTTCCGTCTCCTTTACCTATATTATCCACTTATTCTCTCGTCCTTTGCAATTTTCATTTTTCCCTCTTCCTCCTCCTCTTCATCATCTTCCTTCTTTCTCTCTTCCTCCTCTTCTTCTTCCTCATTCTCTTACTTCTCCATCTCTCCTTCTCCTTCGCGCCTATATTTTTCACTTATTCTCTCGTCCTCTGCAATTTCAGTTTTTCCCTCCTCCTCCTCCTCCTCCGCTTCCTTCTCCCCCTCCTCTTCCTCCTGCTGCTCCTCCTCCTTCTCTTTCCCTATCTCTTCTTCCTCTTCCTTCTTCTCCATTTCTCCTCCATCTCTCTTCCTTCATCAGTCATATTTTACACTCATTCTCCAGTTGTCTTTTTCCCTTCTCCTCCTGTTCCTCCTCCCATTTCCCTTCCCCTACTTTTTCAACTTTCTCATTCTCTTTCCTTCTCTTTCTTTTCCTTCTCCTTTATCTTATCCTTCTTCGTCTATATTTTCCACTTATTCTCTCATTCTCTGCATTTTTCGCTTTTCCCTCCTCCTCCTCCAGTATGGGCAACAACTTTCTGCAGTAAGTAAAGAAAAGGATCTTGGAATCACTATATCAAGCGATTTAAAGCCCGGTCACCATTGTTCAGAGATAGTTAAAACCACAAACAAATTGGTTGGCTTCATCGCACGAGTCTGAAAAAGTAATATTAAAACTGTATAACTCGTTGGTTCGACCCCATCTAGAGTAATGTGTACAGCTTTGGTCTCCCTATTACAGAAAAGACGTAAAAAAGTTATAATGGGTTCAACGGAGAGTAACAAAAATGATTCCTAGATTGAGAAATTTAGCTTATGAACAAAGGCTTAAGGAAGTAAATTTATTCAGCCTTTCAAAATGAAGAATGCGAGGCGATCTAATAGAAGTGTTTAAAATGTTTAAAGGATTCATTGATATTAATGCGGAAGATTACATTACAATTGATCGATCAAATAGAACAAGAAGAAAAAACAATTTCAAGATAAGCTGTAAAAGATTTTCGTCGCACGAAGCCAAACACTTCTTCTTCATTCCAGTCGTTAATGTTTGTAATTCTCTACCCTGTGATGTCGTTGATTGTACAACTGTTACGGCCTTCAAGAATAGATCAGACAAGTATTTTTTATCAAACCAGCAATTAAGATATTACTCAGTCATAATAACGTTAAGTTCTTTCGAATACTGGTGTCCTTGTCCGTTTTTTATCGCCCGGTTAGTGGTAGCAGTAATGGTAGTTCTTTCCTCTTTCCTACATAATTTCCATACAGTTTTTCCATGCTGCATGGTACTTTTTCCTTTCCTGCCAGCTTTGGCTAGAGGGATGGGGAGGTGGGGGGGGAGGAGCCTTCGCCTTTGCTGTCCTTCTCTTCTCTCTCTCTCTCTCTCTCTCTCTCTCTCTCTCTCTCTCTCTCTCTCTGCTGTCTGTCTGTCTCTCTCTCTCTCTGTTTCTTTGTGTTCCACCTCCTCCTCCCATAACAATACCAGGAAGCTTACCTCAAAATTTTCGTCTGTCCATTACGCGAGGTGATTGTCTCCACACCTGCCCAGTATAACACCTGTCCCGCTCATTCTCTCTCTCTCTCTCTCTCTCTCTCTCTCTCTCTCTCTCTCTCTCTCTCTCTCTCTCTCTCTCTCTCTTTCGACTTTTCCCTCCCTTCCCTTTTTTATTTAATATTCCTTTACTTTTCGCTATGGTTTTTTCACCCCTATTCTCTCTCTCTCTCTCTCTCTCTCTCTCTCTCTCTCTCTCTCTCTCTCTCTCTCTCTCTCTCTCTCTCTCTCTCTCTCTCTCTCTCTCTCTCTCTCTCTCTTCCCTCTCTCTCTCTCTTTCTCTCCTCTCTCCCTCTCTCTCTCTCTCCCTCTCCGTCCCTGTCTCTCCCTTTTCTTTCTCTTTTTCTCTCTCGTTAATGTGTTTGAAATCTGAATGTCACAAACACGTCCATAACGAGACTATTTGAAGAGAGAGAGAGAGAGAGAGAGAGAGAGAGAGAAGGGAAGGCAAGGAAAGGCAAGGGAAGGTGTAGGAAGGGAAGGGAAAGGAAGGGAAGGGAAGGGAAGGGAGGGGAAGGGAAAGGAAGGCAAGGGAAGGCAAAGGAAGGCGTAGGAAGGGAAGGGAAGGGAAGGGAAAATAGAGAAACGATAGAAAAGAAGAAAAAAAGAAAAGAGAAAAGAAGAGGGGAGAGAAGAGGGGTAAGGAGAGAGGAGAAGAAAATGAGAGGAGAAAGAGAAGATAAAAAAAGAGTAGAAAAGAGAAGAGAAAGGAGGAGGAGGAGGAGAGAGGGGAAAAGAAAAGAAGAGAAGAGAGAGAGAGAGAGAGAGAGAGAGACTATTGCAACACCGGGCCTGACTCTGTCAATAGAGCAACACTTATGGTAATGGTTATGTCTTGCGATATTGTTGACATTATCTCTCTCTCTCTCTCTCTCTCTCTCTCTCTCTCTCTCTCTCTCTCTCTCTCGTATTGACACCACATGAAAAGCTTTCCTTCGCTCTTGTCACGCTGTTTTTTTCACTCCTGTTGTTGTTGTTGTTGTTATTCTTGTTAATGTTATTGGTGTTGTTTTTGTTTTGTCTGTTGTTGTTATTGTCGTTGTCGTTGTTGATGTTGTAGTAGTGGTAGTAGTAGTAGTAGTAGTAGTAGTAGTAGTAGTAGTTGTAGTATCAGTAGTGATTTTTGTTGTTGTTGTTATCTAGTCTTTTTTTCGGTGGTGTTATAGTCGTTTCTAATGCTATTGTTATTGTTGCTGTAGTTGTGAAAGCAGTAGCAGTAATAGCAGTGGTAATTATTGTTACTGATGTTGCTGCTAATTAGCCAGCGTTGTCGGTAAATGTTCTGGCTTTTGTTATTGGCTGATATCAATTATATTTTTCCACTTCCTCCAAAACTCCTTATCACTAACATCGTTCCGACACCTCCATTACATACTACAACTACCATCGCTACCACCATCACCACCACCACCACCATCACCTCAAGCCCCTCCTCCTGTCTACACCTCTCCATAAACCACGTTAACACCATTCCCATCATTAACAAAACCTGCATTACCACCACGACCACTTCCAACACCATCACCAACACAGCCATTGCCATCACCCACACTCCTTCCTCCTATCTACACTTACCTAAAAATCACACGAGCACCACTACCATCACTACAATCTCCACCACCATCATCACCACCACTACCACTCCCATCACTACTATCACCACCACCACCACCACCACCATCACCACTCCAGTCACTACTATATCCACCACCATCACCACCACCACCACCACCACCTCCCCTCATCACCCATAAACCTTTCCGCCTATCTACATCTTTCCAAAAATCACACCTGCCACTCCTATCTCATTAGCGTCACCTGCCTCACTTGAGTTACCTGTGTCAATTTACCTGGGCTAACCCGAACAGGTAATAGCCATCTTTTAATGAGGCTGTGATTCGTAGCTCTTTTCCTCCCTTTTACCTGCGCTTCACCTGTTTGCACTGCACCGGGATGGGGGCTCCTGTGACACCTGGCTCTCGTGTTTCTGTTAAGTATTCATGACACTTTTATTTCTGATATTAGTTTACATCAAAGGAAGTAGCTCAAGGGCAAATATATCTGAGAACAAAAAAAAAAAAAAAAAAAAAAAGAGAGAAGAGAAGATAATGTGTTCTCGTTAAGCATTCATGACTTTTTTATATATATTTTTTTTACATCAGAGGAAACAGCTCAAGGCCAAAACTAAATGAGAACAAAAAGCCCGCTAATCACTGCTCCCATAAAAAAAAGAAGTATAGATGGGCGGCCGGAAGAGAGGTCAGTTTCGGGTGGAGTTGTTATCATCATCATCGGGTTATCATTATCATCAGAGGTGAAGCTGGTAGAGAGGGAGGCGTGCGGACACTATTGTCGATAAACCTTGAGACGTCTTGAGGCGTGCGGACACTGTTGTCGATAAACCTTGAGACGTCTACAAGTTTCTCAATGAAGGAGGAAAAGTTCGGTTCTAACGATAGATTAATCCCTATGTTGATGTAAAGTGACTCTGGGTTGTCTTCGTAAACACTGGAGCTTCATTATTCACTTTTAACAGGTTTCAAACAGATTGTGGGAGGATCGCCGCACAGAGATTCCCGTAAACAGCCACTCCTTCTGCTTACTTTTGTAGGAACACCGACTTTTTTGCTTTTTTACAGTAAAGGAAGCAGCTCAAGGGTATAACTAAATGGGGAAAAAGCTCGCTAACCACTACTTCTATAAAGATTGGCATGCTTTTTTTTTATCTTTTCTTTGTATAGTGCCCTTATTTTTTGTCTTTTTCTTCGTTTAATGCCTTTGTTTTTTGTGTTTTTCTTTGTTTAATGCCTTTGTTTTTTTTTGTCTTTTTCTCTGTTTAATGCCTTTGTTTTTTGTCATTTTCTTTGTTTAATGCCTTTGTTTTTTGTGTTTTTCTTTGTTTAATGCCTTTGTTTTTTGTGTTTTTCTTTGTTTAATGCCTTTGTTTTTTGTCTTTTTCTTTGTTTAATGCCTTTGTTTTTTGTCTTTTTCTTTGTTTAATGCCTTTGTTTTTTGTGTTTTTCTTTGTTTAATGCCTTTGTTTTTTGTCTTTTTCTTTGTTTAATGACTTTGTTTTTTGTCTTTTTCTTAGTTTAATGCCTTTGTTTTTTGTGTTTTTCTTTGTTTAATGCCTTTGTTTTTTGTCTTTTTCTTTGTTTAATGACTTTGTTTTTTGTCTTTTTCTTAGTTTAATGCCTTTGTTTTTTGTGTTTTTCTTTGTTTAATGCCTTTGTTTTTTATCTTTTTCTTAGTTTAATGCCTTTGTTTTTTGTGTTTTTCTTTGTTTAATGCCTTTGTTTTTTGTCTTTTTCTTAGTTTAATGCCTTTGTTTTTTGTGTTTTTCTTTGTTTAATGCCTTTGTTTTTGGTGTTTTTCTTAGTTTAATGCCTTTGTTTTTTGTCTTTTTCTTTGTTTAATGACTTTGTTTTTTGTCTTTTTCTTAGTTTAATGCCTTTGTTTTTTGTGTTTTTCTTTGTTTAATGCGGTTGTTTTTGGTCTTTTTCTTAGTTTAATGCCTTTGTTTTTGTGTTTTTCTTTGTTTAATGCCTTTGTTTTTATCTTTTCTTAGTTTAATGCCTTTGTTTTTTTGTGTTTTCTTTGTTTAATGCCTTTGTTTTTTGTCTTTTTCTTAGTTTAATGCCTTTGTTTTTTGTGTTTTTCTTTGTTTAATGCCTTTGTTTTTTGTCTTTTTCTTAGTTTAATGCCTTTGTTTTTTGTCTTTTTCTTAGTTTAATGCCTTTGTTTTTTGTGTTTTTCTTAGTTTAATGCCTTTGTTTTTTATCTTTTTCTTAGTTTAATGCCTTTGTTTTTTGTGTTTTTCTTTGTTTAATGCCTTTGTTTTTTATCTTTTTCTTAGTTTAATGCCTTTGTTTTTTGTGTTTTTCTTTGTTTAATGCCTTTGTTTTTTGTCTTTTTCTTAGTTTAATGCCTTTGTTTTTTGTGTTTTTCTTTGTTTAATGCCTTTGTTTTTTGTCTTTTTCTTAGTTTAATGCCTTTGTTTTTTGTCTTTTTCTTAGTTTAATGCCTTTGTTTTTTGTGTTTTTCTTAGTTTAATGCCTTTGTTTTTTGTCTTTTTCTTTGTTTAATGACTTTGTTTTTTGTCTTTTTCTTTGTTTAATGCCTTTGTTTTTTTGTCTTTTTCTCTGTTTAATGCCTTTGTTTTTTATCTTTTTCTTTGTTTAATGCCTTTGTTTTTTGTCTTTTTCTTTGTTTAATGCCTTTGTTTTTTGTCTTTTTCTTTGTTTAATGCCTTTGTTTTTTGTCTTTTTCTTTGTTTAATGCCTTTGTTTTTTGTGTTTTTTTTAGTTTAATGCCTTTGTTTTTTGTCTTTTTCTTTGTTTAATGCCTGTGTTTTTTGTCTTTTTCTTAGTTTAATGCCCTTGTTTTTTGTCTTTTATTTTATTTGTTGCCCTTGAGTTATTTCCTTTACTGTGAAAACATATCTAAGGTAACAAGACAAAGCTATCACGCCATCCCTTTGAACGAACATTAGCAAACATCCTTTAACCGACGCTTTACAATTCTTTCCCTGCAAACAATTTCACCTCACACGAACACTAAATCTATTCTTCAGCGAAAAACATAGAACCACCTTATTTACTCTATTTTACATCAAAGGGGTTGACTCTCAGGCGAAACAAATAAAGATAAGAGAAAGCCGTTATGAATTGCTTCGGTAAAGAGGAGAGAACCCCGAAAGTAGGATTAAATTCGGTCTGTTAGGTGACTTGTAGGATTAAATTCAGTCTGTTTGGTGACCCACAACATCCATCCTTTGGTCGTGTGTTCTATGATAAAAGTCTCTATGTTGAGGGAATGGACTAATATCAATGGTATATAATTCTCTGTGTGGAACATTAGACGCGCAATTACCCAAGACTAAATGAAGGAAAAGAAAGCAGGAACAAACGTATCCGGCGTGTACAATTAAGTTTGGCAGGCGAGTCCATTAACTACCTGGGCTGCACCGCTCACCTGCAATGTGCTCACGGCTGCTTACAAATTTTCTGTCATTGGTAATCCTACTGTGCTATTATAAACCGGCTCGCGTGTCAGCAGCTCTGTCTTTCTCTTTCTCTCTCTCTCTCTGTTTGTGCTACCAATTAACTTCTCTACAGCTGCAGCAGTCTGGCGAAAAGTTCACTGAGAGGACTGCCGCGAGAACTGGCCTGAGGTGTACACTGACTTCGGCAGGTTGATGTGATGGCGGAAGAAAGATTGAGAGATTGAGGGGGAATGAGAGAGAGAAAGTGTGTGTGTGTGTGTGTGTGTGTGTGTGTGTGTGTGTGTGTGTGTGTGTGTGTGTGTGTGTGTGTGTGTGTGTGTGTGTGTGTGTGTGTGTGTGTGTGTGTGTGTGTGTGTGTGTGTGTGTGTGTGTGTGTGTGTGTTGTGTGTGTGTGTGTGTGTGTGTCGGCGCATGGCAGAGCGAGACTTTGTGAAACACGGCAAGACGGCACCGCAGAGTTAATTCAAATCCCGAAAGAATTGTACGTAATGTTTCTCTCTGTATTATCATGAAACTGTAGCACAGGGTATCAATAGCCCCTCCCCACCTCCCCCCCCGAATACTGCTACCACCACCACCACCACCACCACCACTACCTCCACCACCACAACCACAACCACCGCCTAAGCAACAACCAAGCAAGGCACACTCTTCTTTCTCTTCACAGTTTTTACTCATGTTCATACCGGATCACTGTTTTGGGATTGTGGCTGAGGGTTCAAGACCAGTGGCCCATCCTAACGTTACGCAGCGGTACTGGGCTCGAACCGTCTCCTCATGACCCTTCACCTCCATGGTTTGAAGCTCCGGCCCACTGGAATGACTAGACCACCACGCCCTACTCTGCAAGACCTCCTGTTTGTTCACCGTTTTCTGCCCGTGGAAGGTGTTTCCACTGCGCAGTTTTGCCACCTCCTCCCACCCTCGCCTTGGACGCCTACAAGTGTTTTTCTGGCGACCCCCGACGATGAGCTTCCTCCCTCGATCTTCGACTATCTCGTCGGCCTCACGTTAAAATGTATTGGACTAGACTTAAATCTATTAGAGCCTACAGAAGAGAGCTAAATAACAGTGAGAATACGTCCGGGGGTGCATCGCTTCACTCACTCGCTGTTTCCACTCCCGACGGTATATCCGAGAAAACTTTCATGCATCCTCCCTTCCCGTCTCAAGCCCCTCCAATGATCGATCAACTTGCCTCACCCATGAGTTACGTGGGCGTCCCTTTGGTTTTCTCCGTTTAGGGTTGTCTTCTACAACAACAACCCCGTGACCAGGATCGATGTCCTGGAGGGGTGCCATGTGCCCATATAGCCGCAGTTAGGATAAGCTAAGCTCCGGCTATATGGCTGGTAACAGACTAAACTGGTAACAGACCTCGATTCAATTTCATAATGTAGTTAGTTGGTGGTTCTCCACTAAGTCATTCCATCAAAACAGAAGAGAGCTTATAAATATTCACGTTTTGCCAGCACATGTATCAAGCTCCACACCTCCATATCATGCACCAAGCTCTCTGCACCTCCATATTCTCCGAGGCTCACCGCCCCTGAAGCACTCCAGTTCAAGCGTCACCACTTTAATATTCACAGCCACTGAAATTACACTCCCCCCCAAAAAAAAAAAAAAAATTACCGAGAGCGGCACTAAATATTGTTTCCCGCCCCTCCAGCCATCACCTTTAGCCTGATCAGCACCACCACCACCACCACCACCACCACCACCGTCACCACCATCACCATCACCGCCAACACCACGTCCCTCCATCATTACACAGCCTCAAATCTCGCCCCAATTTCATTAACGGTAATTATTTCGTCCATTTCCATTCGAACCCTCCACCCCCTCCCCTTCCCCCCTCTCCCCTCTCCCCCATCATCACCATCCTCACTGTCACGGTTAGTGCGGCCAACACCACCACAGACACCATTACCTCCATGATGATAATGATGATGATGATGATGATGATGATAGTGATGCTAACGTTATCATCATCATTATCGTCATCATCATCAATCACTACATACAAAATAATAACTAAATGAGACAGACAGACAGACAGAGACAGACAGACGGACAAAAAGACAGATAATAACTCTTCAGACAGCGACCCAACAACCAGTGAGGCAGATAAACAACAACAACAAAAAGAGCACAGCCAGACGCAGCGAGTGAGCCCAAAAAGGTGAAAATAAAAGTGCAAATCCTGGCGGTGATCAAGCAAACTTTTATAATCATGTTCACTCGCCTTGAAGAGGAAGGAACAACAAACAGTGGGCAGACAGACAGACACACACACAGCCACACACACACACACACACACACACACACACACACACACACACACACACACACACACACACACACACAGACAGATACACACACGCAAACACACAGGCAGACACAGAAACGCAAACAGATGAAGACAGTCATATACAGACACAAAGAAAGAAAGCGGATACACAGACAGACGGACGAACACACACCCAGACAGATAGATAAACAAACAGACTGACAGATATGCACCCAACCAGCCAGCCAGTAACCTAGCCAAAAATTTATAGACAAAAACAGACTAACAGACACAACCGGGGAAACAAATAAAGCCACAAACTAATGGACTAGAACAAACAGAAACACGTGGACACATAGACAAACAGAAAGCTACAGACATATAAAGAGACAGACACAGACAACTAGACAGAGATACACAGACAGAGAAAGCAACACACACACACACACACACACACACACACACACACACACACACACACACACACACACACACACACACACACACACACATACACACACACAATTACGACAGCCAAGCACAGTGAAGCGACAATAACGGAGGAATGAAAGAAATTGGGACATAAAGAATAAGGGGAAGGGAAATGAAAAGAAAAAAATAGAAAAAAGTCGATAATTTAAAGATAGACAAACCGCTATTCCAGTTATTTTGAGAGAGAGAGAGAGAGAGAGATTGATGATTTAAACAGCTATTTCTGGTATTTTTGAGACAGACAGGATGGAAAAAAGAGAGTTTAGTAGTGTGAAAAAAAAAGAAAACGAAAAGTAGAAGTATAGAGAAAAAAGGAATGAGAGAAGAGACAGGGAAAATAAAGAAGAAGGGAGTTAGGAAAAGAAAGAGAAGGGAAGGATAAGGAAATGTTGGCAGGAAGAGAGACACAGAAAGAAAATAAAGAAAACGATACACTAAAGAAAAAAACTCAATTATTCGCGAAATAAAAAATGTGAGCAAATGGTAAACTATAGACGGAGAGAAAAACAAAAACAACAACAGCTGGAGACGAAGAAAAAGAGCATAAAAGAAATTGGCAAAAAAGATAAAAGGAAGGAATCTTTCACTCTCACTCTCTCGACGACAAGGAGGAGGAGGAGGAGGAGGAGGAGGAGGAGGAGGAGGAGGAGGAGGAGGAGGAGGAGGGAGGGAGGTGATAAAGGAAAAAAAAAACTTTGCATTATTTACTGACAAGAGACGAAAACAAGGCGGAAAAAAGATAAAAAAAGGAAGTATATAAACAAACAATAGGTAAAAAAAAAAGATATTGGATTTCACGCAGACACTGTTGCCAGATTCGGTGTGAGAGAAAATGCGTGTAAAAGATGAGAGATTTTTTTCCACTCTCTCTCTCTCTCTCTCTCTCTCTCTCTCTCTCTCTCTGCCTGGCCGCCTCGCTCCCTCCCTCCCTTCTTCCTCCTCCAATCTTCTTTTCCCTCAACAAAAACAAAATTAAATCAACCGCGATGTTTTGTTTTGAATATTTCTCGTCATCTCTCGGCGTCGTCTTCCTCCCCTCCGACTGACTCTCTCTGACTCTCTCTCTCTCTCTCTCTCTCTCTCTCTCTCTCTCTTTTTTTTTATTTAAACTGACGATTCTATAGTTACACAACAGATTTGTATTTCGCCGACGACACTTTATGCGATCGTTCGAGTAGTATATGTTTCTCTGTGCACTTTTTAGGGCTTAAAATGTCACTTTTTCTCGTGCATTATTTCAAAAGCCCTTTACACTTGTTCACTGTGTATTTAGCATCACTAGTGGTGTGGGGCATGTTCTTCGCCACCTGTGAGCAGCCACTTTTACCTGCTGGGTGGACATTTCCCTCACTGTTGGCCCTGCTGCAGTGAATGTGTTCCACAGGCGGGACACCCTGGAGGTGAAGGTCCGTTGGTGCTGGCTGGCGCGTGACCTCGGCACCCCGACCTGCTCGTGGCTGGAGAGTACCGTTCTCGTATCTCTCACAGCCTCTCGCGGGGGGAGCCTCAGTCTCGCCAGGTGTGGTACTCCTTGTACCTGGGCCTTGTGGAACACCACCAGCGCAGCGACGTCCCGGCGGTGCTCCAGAGTGTCTAGATGTATAATATCCTGAGGGGGCGGCTGGGGGTTGTTCTCCTGTAACAGTCGCTGCACCCGTCGCTCCACCTTGTCCAGTCTCTGCAGGTGTGTGGCAGCGCTGGACATCCAGGTAAGAGACCCTTACTCAAGTTAGGATATTACCTGGGCCTTGTAGAGGAGCATAATTCCTCGCTTGTCGAGGAAATTAGCCACTCTACGAAGGGCAGAGACACGTAGGGAGGCTTGGTGGGCGACGTGTTTCAGGTGGCGGTCGAAGCGCAGCTCTCGGTCCAAATCCACCTGAGGATCCTGACGTAATCCTGGAGCGGGAGGGTGACGGAGCCAAACATCACCCTTCCTTCGACAGCTTGTGTGGCTGCCGGGGACCGAGAGATCACCATCGCCTGAGTCTTCTCAGGAGCAAAGTTGCTGGTTGACCTCAGCAACCGCTTGCTGGCTTTCTTGGCGAGGGTAGGAGAGGGAGAGCGTGCAGTCGTCAGCGTATGCAGAGACTGCTGGCAGACTCCTGAGAAGGTCGTCGATGTACAGATTCCAGAGGACAGGTCCCAGCACAGATCCTTGAGGGACTGAGGCACCCACTGGGAGGTCCTTGGACTGCTGGCCGCCGACGACGACGTGGAGGCTTCTTCCTTGAAGGTAGTCGCTCATCAGCATCAGCAGGTGTCCTTGGATGCCTTTGGCACGAAGCTTCTCCAGCAAGCCCGCGTGCCACACCCGGTCAAAAGCACCCGCGATGTCGAGAGCGACGACAATGGTATCCAGGCCGGTGTCTAGTGAGTCCTGCCAATCCCTGGAGAGGAGCAGCAGGAGGTCTCTCTCTCTCTCTCTCTCTCTCTCTCTCTCTCTCTCTCTCTCTCTCTCTCTCTCTCTCTCTCTCTCTCTCTCTCTCTCTCTCTCTCTCTCTCTCTCTCTCTCTCTCTCTCTCTCTCTCTCTCTCTCTCTCTCTCTCTCTCTCTCTCTCTCTCTCTCTCTCTCTCTCTCATTTAAACATGTTCAGTACATTAGTACATGGCAATATTATTTTTCTATGCTAAAGCTCCCCCGACCGTTGGGGAGCTATTTAAAAGCTTCTGTCGAGGTTACATTTATATATATGTTTGTAAATTATTTGCGAGCGTTTACATTTACGCTTTTTACGGTGGGTGTGGGACGCAACCTTCATCTGCTGAGTGGACAGTTGTGTCACGTCCACATCAGCAGTGAGGTTGTTCCACCACACCACCGCAGCGATGGAGAAGGCACGTTGGTGGGTGCTGGAGCGGGCCATTGGCACTTCCAGGAGGGAGGCGTTGCTCAGCACCGTTCTCGTGCTGCGCTCAGACCTCCTCCAGGTAGCCCTCGGTCCGTCAGGTGGGGCACTAGGCCCACTTGTGCCTTGTGTAACACCGTCAGGGCAGCGACGCGGCGACGGTGCTCCAGGCTGTTCAGCTGGTTCGTGGCTGCTTTTGCACGTCGCTCGTGTGGTTGTTGTTGTCGATGTTGTTGTCGCTGTCTCTCCCACTGGCTCGGTCGGTGGTGCTGGGTGCCGTTGATGAGGCGTTCAGCCCTCCTCTGCACCTCGTCTAGCAGGTTGAGGTGGCAGCGGGCGCTGGCCATCCAGGTGAGCGGTGCATACGCCATCACTGGACGGACTTGTGCCTTATAGAGGGTGTTCAGGCCTTCAGCATCGAGGAGGTTCTTCATACGGCGCAGGAGGTTCACCTTCTGGGAGGCTTTATGCGCCACCCTTTCAAGGTGACGGTCGAACCGCAGTTGGGAGTCCACTTCCACGCCCAGGATGTCGACGCTGGCCTGCAGAGGGATGGTGTCGTTCCCGAATCTCAGTCTGCCGTGGAGTTGCCTCGCGTCCTCCCGAGAACGTGATATTACCATGGCCTGGGTTTTGTCAGGGGCAAACCTGACTTGCCACCTCTTTCCCCAGGCCATTATGTCTTCCAACTGTCTGTTGACGGACTCTATCACGTCCTGGGCTTCCTCCCTCTTGTATGTTCTGGAGAGGGTGCAGTCGTCGGCGTAAGCGCTTGCTGCCGGGATGATTTGCAGGAGGTCATTAAAGTATGTGTTCCACAGATTAGGTCCAAGGACGGACCCCTGTGGAACGGAGGCCTCCACCGGGAAGCTGGTCGAGGTGCTTCCGTTGACTGCTACGCGGAGGCTCCTGCCTAACAGGTAGTTTGAGAGCAGGCGCAGCAGGTCCCCCGTGATGCCTAGTTGCTGTAGCTTCGCCGTCAGACCGCGGTGCCAAACGGAGTCGAACGCGCCAGCTATATCCAGGGCAATCACGAGAGAGGGGTGGCCGTCATCAAGGGCGTCATGCCAGGACTTTGAGAGGAGAAGGAGGAGGTCTGAGGTAGAGCGGCCCTTCCGAAAACCAAACTGCTTCGGTGACTGCAGGTGGTTTTCCTCGAGGAAGGATGTCAATTGCTCCCCGATGATCCTCTCAAATATCTTGCTGATGATTGGGAGGAGTGATATTGGCCTGTAATTGCCTGGCTCAGACCAGGATTTTTTCTTGTGTACGGGTGTGACTCTGGCCTCCTTCCACTGCGCAGGCCACACCCCGCTCTACAGACATCGCCGGAAGATCTGGACGAGGGGGCTGGTGAGCTCATCGGAGCATCGCCGCAGTAAGTATGGACTCACGCTGTCAGGGCCTGGCGCCTTCCTGGTGTTGACGCCCCTCAGATGTCTCCTGACAGCGTCCTCAGAGATTAGCACATTCTCTAGTCTTGAGGCGATGAGTTGGGGGAGGGTGGGCGGCTGCCTGTCTGGTTCCTGGGTTGTCATCTTTTGACTGAAGTGACAGGCTAACAGGTCGGCCAGGTCTCCGTCAGGTTTCCTCAGGGGCGGGATACGTTCCTGGGGGGTAAGGCCTTGCTGTTCCTTCACCAGCCCCCGCCACTGTTTCGGGTCGGTTTGGTTAGAGGACAGCTTTCTCCTCCTGTCGACATCCCACCTTTCTTTTGCCCACTTTGCTGTCCTCGTCATATTTTTGCAGGCTCGTCTGTGTTGGTCCTTATTTTCCTGTGTGGGGTGTCTTTTACATCGTGTCCAAGCCTTGTGTTTCCTTTCGGCTGCAATACGGCACCTGTACCCGAACCAAGGCTGGTCTTTTGGGCTGGTTGAGTAGGTGCGGTGGGGGACGTGTTGCTGCTGGACGGTATTGAGGACAGTGGTGAGGGCGGAGACGTCATGCTGTGGGTCACCGCTAAGGACTGTGCCCCATGCAGTCGCTGCCAGGGCCTGCCTTACAGCCGTCCAGTCCGCGCGGTCCCACAGCCAGATGACTGACTCGCTGGTGTTCCTCTTCACGCGCTGGGGCCAGGCTGATGGTGGTGAGTATGGCATTGTGGTCGGAACTGCCCACACGGTCTAGTGGGCAGCACAGCACGCAGTCACTCGGCAGGTCTGTGAGCACAGGGTCCAGGGAGCCTCCACGCTGATGTGTCGGGAACTCAACATGGTTGTGCAATCCATGCACCGCTGTGAGCTCGGTGAAGGCCCTCGCCACCAGGTGTTGATTTAGGTCGCCCACAACCATCGCGTACTGACAGCTGTGGGCAGCCATAAGGTCGTCCAGGTGCTCTGTGAGGTAGATGAGGGGGGCGCTGCCTTGCCACTGTGGCCGGTACATGGCACAGAGTAGCAGAGCGCTCCTGTCCTCGAGAATGATGCGGAGGAACATCATCTCCATATCCAGGGGAGTGTCTATGGTGAGGGCGTCCATCTGCAGGCCGTTTCGGTGGCAAACAGCAATGCCTCCCCCCTGTCCTGTGTGGCGGTCTCGTCTGGCCCAGTGCGAGTACCCGGGGATCTTATCACAGGTGGTGGCGCATGTGTCGTCCAGGAAGGTCTCCACTGTCACCACTATGTCGATGTGGTGCCTGAGGACGAAGGCGTGTGTCAGCTCCCCGATGTTGGTCCTAAAGCCTCGTACGTTGGCGGACAGAAACTTGAGGCCGCTGGTGTCTGTATCCCCTTATCGGATCAGCGGAAGGGGAGTGTGCGGGGGATGAGGCCAGGATGGGTACACCGCTTGCTGGTAGGGAGCAGACTGGGTGGTGGGGGGCTGGTGCTCATACAGGATTGCTCGAAGCAGTCGTTCCTGACTGATGTCGGCGGCTCGAGCGTAACTCACTCACTCACTCACACACACACACACACACTCACTCACTCACTCACTCACTCACACTCTCTCTCTCTCTCTCTCTCTCTCTCTCTCTCTCTCTCTCTCTCTCTCTCTCTCTCTCTCTCTCAATCTTTCTCTCTCGTAGTTTCCAAAAATAGCTCAAGTTACTCAGAACACACTAAAAAATAAAACAAGAGGAAGCAATAAGAGGAAACAGGAAAGGAACAAAAGTAAACAACGAGAGCAGCGGTAGGCAAGGGTAAGTAACAGTAAGCCAAAGATGATCGTTCAGGAAAATGGAAAAAAAAGTAAAATCTTGTAGACATTCAAGAGGAAATGAAAATGTTATCTTCATCATCGTCGTCAAGATCATTATCATCGACATCAACATCAGTAACACAGTCATCATTCAACCAACCTCTCGTTCCACCACCATCACAAACAGTACTACCCCCTTTCACCACCATTTCCACCAACATCACCACTGCCTTCACAACCACAACCACTACTTAATATCACCCAAACTATTCCCTAAATCTCCACCAT
This sequence comes from Eriocheir sinensis, assembly GCF_024679095.1. Lineage (NCBI taxonomy): Eukaryota > Metazoa > Arthropoda > Malacostraca > Decapoda > Varunidae > Eriocheir > Eriocheir sinensis. The sequence goes on from NC_066545.1 coordinate 3,559,563, forward strand.
CACTAACCCTACCACAATCATCACCACCACCACCAACAACAACAACAACAAGCAAAACCACCACTACCACCAATAACAAGGCTAAAGCTAAAAATAGAGAAAAGATAAATAAAAATAAAAGAAAAAAACGACTTAACATCAATACCCAGCGGGACACAAACAAAAGAATTACTCCCACATAACCCACGCCAGCCTTTCTATGGCCACGCGCCGGAGGCCAGGTAAACTAATTGACTTTCCCTACATAATTACAGGCGTTGACAGAAACTGGCAGGGACGAGCCCTCAGAACGGCGAAGGGCTGCCCGAGGACGGCCGGGCGAGGGCTGGCGGCGGAGAAGGGAATGTTGGCTCAGAGGCCATACGAGGCAGCTTAATGGATCACCAACACCCGGCGGCAAGAAGTTAAACTACTAAAATGAAAACAGAAAGAAAATTAATAAACACATGTAAATCATTATATATATACTCACTGAAATAAGAAAATATATATATATATATATATATAAAATATATATATATATATATATATATATATATATATATATATATATATATATATATATATATATATATATATATATATATATATATATATATATATATATATATATATATGAAAATTAGAAAGAAAAATAATAATCATGTAAATCAATAAATACTTAATGAAACATATATACAAAGAAAAAGAAGGAAAGGTAGAGATACAAAAAAAAAAAATGCTATTAAACAAATCCATGAATATTATATTTATGCAAAACAAAGCAAAATAAAAACATTTCGCAATTACATGAGAGAAACAAAAGCTCCAAACGTAAATATGTGAAACAGTTATCAATAAACGTATATTCAAAATAACGTAATAATTCATGTATAAAACTTTTGCAATTAGGAAATAAAAAAAACAATTGCAACTATTTCAAACGAAAACTCATAATGCGAAAACATAAAAACACTCATAACAGAACGACGGAGCGGAGCGGAGCCAGTGACGAGAGCGACAAAAACACGAATACGTAACAATGAGCAGCATCAAATACCAAAAACAAAAGGCACAAAAGAAATCATTAAAAGTCTAGATGAAAAACACCGTCACTAAGAAATCTACGTAAAAATGAAATTGAGAAACGCGACTCCTCGGGCAATACAAGAAAATAAATAAAATACGATGACAGGAGAGGAAAATGTACAAGCTCATCTTCTTCATACGTAGAATAAGAAAAAAAACATATGAATAAAATAATCCTTGACATGAAGAGAAATATAACATAACTCCACAAGTTAATACAAACTATTAAATGCTTAAATGATGTATAACTGCATGAAACACGTTGCTGACTTTCATGCTTAACTCGTAATCACCAGACACATAAAAATATAAACAGAGAAAAATAACTGACTAAACAAACAGACAGACATACTAGCCACACTTCTTATGGCGCAGAAGAGAATAGCATATAAGTAAAGGAAATGCGATGAAATGAGACTTAAAAAAACTGAATAAATAAAAGAACTTCGCAGGTTAATGCATACTAGGAACTGCGCAAGTGACGTACAGTTCAATGAAATACGTTAACGCAGAATAGTAAATCACTCCTTAGGACCCGGAAGAAGAAAGAAACACAACTAACTCTAAGAATTGGGTTGACGCGAAAGGAAAATGATTAAGCTTCACTTCTCATGGCAAGTCTAGCAGAGAGAAATTCATAAAGTGAAATACATTGAAATACATCGACCCCTTAGGCTTTTACGACCCAGAATAAGAAAGAAATAAATAAGTAAAATATATGCGCTGACGAGAGAAAAAAAAATATCTAACCCAACACCTCATTGCAATTCAAGATAGGAAAGAAATACAAAGCGAAAAAGAAAATATTTTGACGAAACGAATAATGATCAAAATCGACGACTTAGAGATCAGAATAAGAAAGAAACAGAAATAAGTAAAAGAAGACATTGGCGCGAAAGGAAAATTATTAAACTCAATTCCCCGGGGCAAGGCAGAGAGAGACATTAATGACGTATCAGCGAGTGTAACGCGATGACGCGGGAGGAAAATGTATTAATCCTAACTCCTCGGGGCGATGCGAGATAAGAAGGAAATGCTTATAAATTTATTAAAGACGTTGATGCGAATAATATAAATGATGAAGCTTAAGTCTTCAGGGTAATGGAAAAGAATAGAAAAATGAATAAATAAATAAATAAATAAATAAATAAACGTGACGTATAAATGACTGAAGCACGTCGACACCAGAGCTGGGCATCGCTAACGAATTTGAACTTCCGCTTCCACAGATCCGCTAACTTATTCCATAACTTTCGCAATCGTAATTCCGCAAATTTCGAGATTTAGTTTAAATCGCAATCGTAAATTCGCCATCGCAAACAGCTACATAATATTTGCAGCCTTCCGCCACAAAACTCGACACCGCAAACGGAAACAGCAAACAAAAATTCTGTTATGAATAACTCTCGAATTCCTTTTCATTCTATTTGCGATGTAATGCTGTGCTAGGCATTCAAAGTTCAATTTTATTTTTTTAAGACCTAGCGTATAAAGAAAACTATTTTTTAATGACCACCATTGACCATATATACGCTACTGCTACTTCAAGTGTGGACTATTTGTAATCATACTAATTAATTTGTAATAATCTGATAAGCATCTGTTTTAAACTTATTTTTCAAGAGAAGGATCAAAGAAAGTTCATCAGTGTAACTCACAACTAATTCGATATTCATATGACCTGTCTCCTTCTAAATACTTATGATGGTGTTTATAATAAGATCCCCTGAGAGGTTTATGTGAATAACTTTTTGTAAAAAGTGGAAAAGACAACAATTTAAAAAAAATAGAAGTTAATCATTTTTTTTCTAATATTTGAAGAATCTATCAGATTGAGGCTGTCCGGGCTGAACCGGGCTGGCTCCTCCATGTGTTAGCGGAGATTAGCGTAAGTAATACCGCAAACGCTAATCCGCAAATTAGCGAACTTTTTGTCGCAAACGCAAATCCGCAAATGAAATGGAACTTCCGCTATTGCGGATTTGCGAACTAATCAGCGGAAGTGCCCAGCACAGGTTGACACACACACACAAACACACAAACAATATATATATAGATATATATATATATATATATATATATATATATATATATATATATATATATATATATATATATATATATATATATATATATATATATATATATATATATATATATATATATATATATATATATATATATATATATATATATATATATATATATATATATATATATATATATATATATATATATATATATAGATAGATAGATAGATAGAGATAGATAGATAGATAGATAGATAGATAGATAGATAGATAGATAGATAGAGAGAGAGAGAGAGAGAGAGAGAGAGAGAGAGAGAGAGAGAGAGAGAGAGAGAGAGAGAGAGAGAGAGAGAGAGAGAGAGAGAGAGAGTATACGGGAACGAAACGCCACAAAACGGAACCAACCCAATTTAATTCTGTCCGATGAAAGTATTTGAAGAGTGCGGGAGAAATGGCCTTTTTTTTGGGGGGGGGTCTGAGGACAAAGACACTCTCTCTCTCTCTCTCTCTCTCTCTCTCTCTCTCTCTCTCTCTCTCTCTCTAAGTTTTCGCGGTATATTGAACTTGGGGAACAAACACAAAACTTAGATCAGTTTCTCTCTCTCCCCTTCTTCTTGCTCTCTTTTTTCTCTCACTGTCTCTGGCTCTCTCTGTCTGCCTCCGTCTGTCCGTCTGTTTTTCTCTCAACTGTCTGTCTCTAGACCACACGCACCCTCCCCTCATACACGCACACACACACACACACGCACACACACGCACACACACACACACACACACACACACACACACACACACACACACGTCAGTTCAGCAAACCTCTACAACACAATATACTGAAGGAATACATAAAAGTTATTAAAAATTTTAATAGAGCGACAATCTAACAGACAGACAAACACAGACAGACAAACATAAACGGGCAGGTACAGGTGAATAGATATATAAGCAGAAACCAACACAGACTTTAGAGATGTGGATGGGCAGTTAAGGAGAGCGATGCATGTAGTTCACTTACGGTCTGATCACGTACTGGACCTGTGATGACCGGACACGAAAACAAAGAAAGAAATGTAAGATAATAATTAACCATACAGACAAACGAACAAACAGACATCCTAGCCACAGACACGAAAGCCAAAAGAGAAAGACAAACACGAAGAAACAAACATACAAACAGAGACAAACCAGACATTCAATCAGAAAAATAAAAGAGATGAACAGAGAAAGAATGCAAGGAAAAACGATACAAAAAAATAAATAAAAAAATAAGAAAAAGATGAAACAATAAAAGCAACAAAAGAAAGTGAAAAAGACAGACAAAATATCGATAGAACTCGTGAGATATAGAACAGAGAAAGAAAGTAGAGATAAAGAAGGAGAAAGAGAGAAGCCATTCAGATACATATAGACACATATTGACAAGAGAGAGAGAGAGAGAGAGAGAGAGAGAGAGAGAGAGAGAGAGAGAGAGAGAGAGAGAGAGAGAGAGAGAGAGAGAGAGAGAGAGAGAGAGAGAGAGAGAGAAGGTCTTTAGCACAAGTAACAGCCACTAAAGTTGAGGCGACTGAGAATTAGTTAAAAGTCTGTGGCTCCGACTGTCTGTGTGTCTGTCTGCGTGTACAAGACAGAAAAAAAAGAAAGACAGACAGACAAACAGACAGAGAGAAGGGAATAGCAGTTTTGGCATTACAAGAGGGAAGAAGAGAATGTATGCAGAAAGAGAGAGCTAAGAGGAGGAGAAAGAGAAGAAGGAAGGAGGAGAGAGGAAGAGAAGGGGAAGAGGAAGAAGTAGAAAGACATGAAGAGGAGGAAGAAACAGCAGGTAAAGTTTTGCTACTGGGGAAGGAAGTGAGAGAAAATATATGAAACGAGAGAGTAAGAGAAGGGAGGAAGTGTGAGTCGTGGAAAAAGAAAAGGAAAACGAGGAGGGACAGGACTAATAGAGAAGTGAAAGATATATTGGCGGAGGAGAAGGAGGAGGAGGAGGAAGAGGAAGAGGAAGGCAAAGACGAGGACGACGACGAGGAGGACGAGGACGACGATGACGTTTTTTTTTTTTTTTTTTTTTTTTTTTACGTCTTGGCCTATCCGTCCGGTAGGCTTCTTCCCGGTGGATCCTAATGGTCGGTCCAAGGCTTCTTCCCGGTGGGGCCTGATGGCCGCCCCAGCCCGTTCTGGCGCAGGCGAGTGTTTTATAGTGGCGCCATCTTGCATTGGCTCATGGTGCCCTCCCGGAGCTCATCTTTAATCCTAGAATCTAGAGTCCGGGTTGATAGGTGGTCTTCTGGACAGCATGTGGGTAGTTTTAAGCCACTCGGCGGCGGCTGAAAAATCCCAGCTTGGTGGCACCGGTCGGGGATTGAACTCGCGTCCTCCTGAATGCTGGGCCGTCTCGCTATCCGTTCAGCCATTGAATGGAGTAGAAAGTCATATAAAGAAAGAGAAGAGTAAAAAGAAAAATGAGGGTATTGGAGGAGAGGAGAAATAGAAGAAGGGAAAAGTAAAGATTTGGTGAAAGAGGAGAAAAAGCGAGTGAAAATCTTATTGATATTAAGATTTTGTCTTTGAAAGCTGAGCCAAAGATTCCTGAAAAGTTACTTGACACTGAGGAAATTGAAGAAGAAAAAAAGAAAAAAGGGAAAAGGATCAATAAAAGAATAAAGAAAGGAATAACAAAAAAAATCTTCACAGGGACGAACACTGAAGTAACGAAAGAAAGGAACAAATAACAACAAGAAGAAGCGGCTGTAAAAGGAAGGCAATGAAACCTAAAACGAGAAAAACAGAGCAAAAATACAAGATGAAAAGGCGAGGACCCGCACCGAACACGAGAAGACGACGGAAAGAAAATTCATAAAAAAGATAAAAGGGAACACTGTCCGGAAAACTAGTAAATGTGTGATGGACGAAAACCCGAGGACGAAAACACCACAACAGGACTGAGTGGAGCGAAGGTGGACGCGTTCACACCGATGCTTGATTCACCATTAAGGGAAAAATGTAAAAGAAAAGAAAAAAGGATGGAAAAATATTTAAGGAAAGGTGATAATTCGAAAAAAAAGTGTATAATGTGATGATACTTTTAAAAGGCTTACACAAATTTTGATCGATATTCTGTGAGCGCCAGAGACAACCCGAGTGGCGGTGAGTGACGCGGCGTGATTTGTGTTTGTGTCGGGACACAGCGATAAAATTTCGACGGGATCCGACCTCAAGAAGGCGTCTGATTCAGTGCATCGCGAGGCGCTTTGTTCACCTGCAAATCTCGGGGATTCTTGCAAGGATTGTTGGCCTGCAGCACTCTGTGACTGAAAGTGCTTTGAAACGTAAGGGTGGGGCGGGGGTGGGGGGGTGGGGGGGTCTGCCCAGCTTCTTTCCTGTAAATGCGGGAGTGGGGCAGGGCCGTCCTTGCCCCGTCACATTTGAAAACTTGAATGGACATGGCATTAGGCAGAACTGTGGACGTCGATTGGCAATACAAGGGCCATCGACCTGGCTTTCTTTTTATGATGAAGGAGGTTCTAGTGATGGCTTTCGAGGCACTGCACGAAGAGTCGAAGCCATTGGGATTTCAGGTCTTCTGGGACCAAGAGACCAAGAGAATTACTGGATGGAACAGTACAAAGTGTTTATACGTGTGGCGAGGGCATCAAGATCTTGGCAACCTTCACACACATTGGTATAGAAATAATGACAATAGTAAAAACTATAACAATAAAAACAGTAATAAGATAATGCTAACTGCAAAATACTACAGTAAAAATACTTACCAAAAATAATGCATTAATACAAAGAGCCCCAAATGCTAATTCCCTCCCGAGAGTAACGAGACGCCAAGAACGACAAAAGAACTCAAGCCAAAGATCACGTCAAGTTTCATCTGACAGACCAAAACTTCTTCATAAAAAAAACATTTGTGACCGACTTATCTAAGCGCCGGAATGAGACAGACAGACGGAGAGACAGGCAGACAGACAGACAGACAGACAGATGGGTGAGAGAGAGAGAGAGAGAGAGAGAGAGAGAGAGAGAGAGAGAGAGAGAGAGAGAGAGAGAGAGAGAGAGAGAGAGAGAGAGAGAGAGAGAGAGAGAGAGAGAGAGAGAGAGAGAGAGAGAGAGAGAGAGAGAGAGAGAGAGAGAGAGAGAGAGAGAGAGAGAGAGAGAGAGAGAGAGAGAGAGAGAGAGAGAGAGACATTAAATCCTTTGATTAACGGGAGAGAAATGATATAGAAAAACTAATAATACTTTATGCAAAAGAATGTCGCGACAACTAATGCTGCAATGATATTATTATTTAAGAACTTCAACTACTATTACTGCTACTACCACTACTACTACCACTACCACTACTACTTCTGCTTCTTCCACTACTACTACTACCACTGTTACTACTATTACTTCTACTACTACTACTACTACTACTACTACTACTACTACTACTATTACGTACTACTACTACTACTACTACTACTACTACTACTACTACCACTACCACTACTACCACTAGTACTACTACTACCACTACTACTACTACTACCACTACTACTACTACTACCACTACTACTACTTGTACTACTACTAATAATAATACTAATACTAATACTAATACTAATACTAATAATACTAATACTACTACTACTACTAATAATAATAATAATTATAATAATAATGACTGGCTGGCTGACTGGGTAGGAGGCTGGCTGGCTGGCTGGCTGGCTAGCTGTGTAGGAGGCTAGCTTGGAGGCTGGCTTGGCTGGCTGGGTGGGTAGGAGGCTGGTTGGCTGGCTGGCTGGCTGGCTAGCTGGGTGGCTGGCTGGCTGGCTGGCTGGCTGGCTGGCTGGCTGGCTGGCTGGCTGGCTGGCTGGTTGGCTGGCTGAGAGGTTGGGAGGCTGGGTAAAAGGCTGGATAGCTCGCTCGAAGGCAGGCTGGCGGCCCTGGCCCCGGCTCCTGCCTCGCCTTTAACCCGTGAATAATTCTGAGGAAGCCTCGGCGGCGCACCTAATGAATAATCAGATGTTGTATCCTGGCGCGATATACATGCCGGCGCGGCGGCGGGGGGCTGTTATTCTTATTGCGGCGGGCTTGGTGAAGTTATTATTATTATTATTATTATTATTATTATTATTATTATTAGTAGTAGTAGTAGTAGTAGTAGTAGTAGTAGTAGTAGCAGTAGCTGTATCATTAACGACCAGAGAGGTACTGTTATAGCGAGGAGGGTGATCATGTTTTCGTCGGTGTCAATACCTCTGTTCGCCTCTCCCTCCGCCTGTCTTTGTGTTTGATGATTGTCTGTCCGTCACTAAAACCTCTAATAGACGCACTAACCTATCATCAAACACCTTATGAGAGAACATCCTCGGGTGAATATCTCAGACTGATTAACTCTTGGGAACACACCTACCAAACTTGAGTGAAGGATCCTGAACAAATGCTATAAAACTGTCTGCATGACTTACAGTGCCTATATAGGAAAAGGAAAACACGACCGTACTTTGAAGGTAGACCATGAGTGTTTCTAGTGGCCTCTGAAGGGTGTGAGAGGTGATATGAAGGAGGAAGAGGAGGAGGAGGAGGAGGAGGAGAAGTAGGGGGAGAAGTAGAGGAAGGTGAAGAGTAGACAAAAACGACAAAAGGAGAGAAGAAAGAAATGAAAGGAAGTGTGAAGAGAAGTAGAGGAAGGAGGAGAAGAAGGAAAAGGAGAAGAAGAACACGAAAAATTGAATGAAAAAATGGAAGAGTGTGAAGAGTAAAAATAGAGGGAGGAGAAGAAGAAGGAAAAAGAGTAGACAAAAAAGACAAAGGGAGAGAAGAAAGAAATGAAAGAAAGTGTGAAGAGAAGTAGAGGAAGGAGGAGAAGAAGGAAAAAGAGAAGACGAACACGACAAATTGAATGAAAATATGGAAGAGTAAAAATACATAGAGGAGAAGAAGAAAGAAAAAGAGTAGACAAAAAAGACAAAGGGAGAGATGAAAGAAATGAAAGGAGTATGCAGAGAAGTAAAGGGAGGAAGGCAAGACACGAAGGAGAAAGAGGAGACAGATGACAGAGGGAGAGAATAAATGAATAAAAGGGAGTGTATGGCAGGAAGGGGTTGAGGAGAGGGATGACTTGGCAGTTCTATTCTTTCTCTTCTGTTCCATCTTACGAGAACCCCAAGTGGAGCAGATAGCCAAGCCTACCCTGAGCACTAGAAAGGGACAGAAAGGGGGCAGAAAGGGACAGAAAGGGGACAGAAAAGGACAAAAAGGGACAGAATGAGACAAAAGGGATAGAGAAGGATGATTTGATTCTTCTTTTATGGGAGCAGTGCTGAGTGGGCTTTTATTTATTTTTTGTTTTGCCCTTGAGCTGTTTCCTCTTCTGCAGTAGAAAATAAAACTGTTCCAATTCTTCATACGATATAAACGCGTACTACACCTACCCAGAGCACTAGAGAAAAGGCTGTGAGGAGAGAAATAAAGAGCCGCGCCTGCTCCGAGTACTAGAAAAGGGACAGAAAGGAACAAAAAGGGAGAGAAAGGGATAGAGGAGAAGGATGTGTGATTCTACTTTCATACTTCATTTCTATTCGGTTTACAGGACCAGTGGTGAGCGTTTTTTTTTTTTTTTTTTTTTAACTCTTTGTAAGGCACTGCTATATTTAGATACGTGATACCTATATAAATTAGTGCCTTAGGATTTCAATAGGTGTCGTTAGCCTTACATTACACTAAACAGAGAAGTTATAGCACCGTACATTCCACACAGTTACATGTCTACATGATATCTGTATAATATTGGTACCATACATGTTTCCTCTGCTAAAAAAATAAAGTTCCAATATTTTATACGAATAATCCCGTGTAAAGCAGAGCCTTACTACACCTGCCCCGAGTACTGGAGAAAAGATTACGCGGCCGGGGAGCGAAAGAGCGTTAGCGGTGTGTTGAGAGACCAATGATTCACTCGGCCGCCGGAATGATTTTATTTCAAAACTTTTTTCTCGCTCTCTTTTCTACCACTTCTTTCTCGTGCTCCTCCTCCTCTCCTCCTCTTCTTCTCTTCGGCAGTGATCGCGGCGGTGGAAGTTGTTTTTATGCAATATTGATTCGAGTTTAAAAGTCCAGGCAGGTGGTTTTCTCCCTCTCGCTCTCAAATCTCCTCCTCCTCTCGCCCCTCGCTCTCGCTATCGCCATCTCTCTCTCTCTGTTTTATTTCTTAAAATAGTAACCACCCACCGACAATCACACACACACACACACACACGCACACACACACACACACACACACACACACACACACACACACACACACACACACACACACACACACACATACACACACACACACACACACACACACACACACACACACACACACACACACACACACACACACACACACACACACACACAGTCTGAGTTACTGACCCAATTAGTGTTTGACTGCAATTTGCTTCGACCTCAGAGAGAGAGAGAGAGAGAGAGAGAGAGAGAGAGAGAGAGAGAGAGAGAGAGAGAGAGAGAGAGAGAGAGAGAGAGAGAGAGAGAGAGAGAGAGAGAGGGGGGGGGGGAGGGCTGTTGCTCTACAAGGCCCAGATACGGCCTTACCTAGAGTACGCTGCCCACTCTTGGATGCCGTGTGCTGCCTCCCACAGCGGGAGACTCGACAGCATCCAGCGACGGGGTCTGCGACTGGTGGATGCTGCAGACCCCCCAGCCCAGACGGAGACTCCCAGCTCCGTCGATTCGCTGGAACACCGCAGAGACGTCGCAGCGCTTGTTGTTCTCCACAAAGCACAGGTGCAGGAAGTGCCACACTGGCGGGACTACGTCAACCTCCGAGAGTCATCACGCGGGACACGAGAACGGTGCTATCCCTTGGTGATGAAGTGGAGGTGCCATGTTCCCGCACCAGCCAGCACCAACGCACCTTTGTGAGTAGTCTCCCGGATGTGGAATGTGTTCACGGCCACCGTCCCTTACGTCCGGGGGATGAACACACAGCAAGTTAAGCTGGCGGCCCAACACTGGAGAAGCACACTTCCTACCCCAATGACACTTTAATGAAAGTGCAGTGTGTATATATGACAGTGCAGTGTGGATACATGTGACTATTTATAATTTTATAGTGTATGTTTTTTTATCTTTAGATATTCTTTTTCTTCTTTTATATAGACTTTGCCCTTTGAATAGGCAGCACATGGTAGTGCACCTTTGGGTCTGTAAATATATATGTATGTTTAAATAAAATAAAAGAGAGAGAGAGAGAGAGAGAGAGAGAGAGAGAGAGAGAGAGAGAGAGAGAGAGAGAGAGAGAGAGAGAGAGAGAGAGAGAGAGAGAGAAATGGAATGTAGAATGTAAAGTTAGAGTTGTTAAATTATAAACAAATATGGAAAGAAAAGAGATTATTAAACAATATTAGAATAAAGAATCTCTCTCTCTCTCTCTCTCTCTCTCTCTCTCTCTCTCAGACACACACACACACACACACACACACACACACACACACACACACACACACACACACACACACACACACACACACACACACCCACACACACACACACACACACACACACACCCACACACACACACACACACACACACACACGTTGACAATCACGGAATAAAAACTCGTCACAATTGAATCAAGCCAGTTTAGCGCGCCCAATTAACCCTCTTGAGTCCTGAATAAGAAAGTGAACCCACTCAATTATTCGCTGGGCCCCAGGGAGGAGGAGGAGGAGGAGGAGGAGGAGAATTCTAAAGTTAGAAGGATATAAAGAGAGGACAGCACCACAGAACTCATCACAAGTTAATACATATAACCCTCGGGAAATGGTGTCAGTCAGTCAGTAATTCAGTTAACCAGTCAGTGAGTCAATCAGTCAAATAGTCAGTTAGTCACTCAGTCAGTCAGTTGGTCATTCAGTGAGGTAATCCCGGCGTTTAATGACTAAAAGTCCTTCAGTGAAAGGAGTGTCATTCAGTAAGCCGTCAATTTAGTCAATCAGTCAGTCAGCCACAGTCAAGTCAATAATTGAAATGTTCTTGTGGGGTTTCCAGAATTATTTTGCTTCAGTGTCAGTTGTTGTGTCAGTCAGTAAATCACTCAACCAGTTAGTTAGAGTTCAGTAAGCCATCTCGCCAAGAATAGATGGCGCCACTATAAACACTTGCCTGCGCCATAACGGGCTCGGGCCGACCACCAAGCCCCTCAAGAAAGCCTATCGGCGCTATAGGCCAGGACGTTAAAAAAAAAATAATAATAATAAAAAAAATAAATAAATAAAAAAAAAAAATAATAATAATAATAATAATAATAATAATAATAATAATAATAATAATAATAATAATAATAATAATAATAATAATAATAATAATAATAATAATAATAATAATAATAATAATAATAATAATAATAATAATAATAATAATAATAATAATAATAATAATAATAATAATAATAATGATAGCAATAATAATTATCACTTATTCAGTCAGTCAAACGGTTTATCATTCAGATAGTCTTTGATGATTATTGTTTATAATTTTTTTGTCGGTAAGCGTCAGTCAGTTAGCCACCCCATCGTCACTCAGTCAGTCAGTCCGCCAGTCAGTAAATCTAACAACCAGTGTCATTTATTAATAATTGAAAATGTCTTATAGGCAGAAGGATGTTCTGCTTACTGGTGGGAGAAAACACTCAGGTCAGTCAATTGATTAGTTTATGAAGCAGTCGGTCATTTATTCCTCTCTTGTTTTTAGTCACTCAGTCAGTCTTGTCAATCCATCTGTCAATATTGGCTAAAACTCGTGGTGGGCGGAATGATTGGTTTACATTATTCAACTGTTGTTTTTTATCGAGAAAAAGAGAGAGAGAGGCACGTGGCAAGATTAATTTTCTGTGGCGAGGAGAAAAAGTTATGAACACAATGACGAAGAGAAGAATATCGGAAAGCGAAATTAATACTAAGAAGAAAAGTGTATCGGCGGGAAGGGGAAAAAATCCGAAAGTTAATATTAAAAGGAGAATCGTATCAAAGAAGTGTAAAAAAAAGTGAAATTAATACCAAGAAGAGAGAATTCGAAGGTTTATCAGTTCGTGTCACCTCCGCATTGACCGGGGCGAGGGAAAGGCATGAGTCAGGCGCCTTTGACCCGCTGAAAAAGGAAGTATCACCAGACGGCGCGGCCCGACACCAGTTTCCCATTAAGGGCTCGTCTTGTATACAGGCTCCCCCTCATATCCCGTTTTCTATGCCGAGCTCTGGCACGAATGATAATAGTAATAATAATAATAATAATAATAATAATAATAATAATAATAATAATAATAATAATAATAATAATAATAATAATAATGATAATAACAATAATAGTAGTAGTAGTAGTAGTAGTAGTAGGGCCTCCATCCATTAGAGTTGCGTTGTGAGAGGTATCTTTCCTCATATGCTTTCACAAAGCAATTCATTGGCCCCAGCCCGCCAATGACTGTGGCCGACAACCATCTTTATTTAGTATTAAAAAAAAATTATTAAACACATTGTTCTTAAGCTAACAGAGCTTGTGGTTGATACGTCTATCAACCACCGTCGCCTCAAAGTCCAGGTCGGCAATGTGGGTGGTTTTGGGTGGAGGTGACCTGGCTCCTCTCAGGCAGACCAAGGCTGACTTCAGGAGGGAGAAGGACAGCCTTCATCTCATCCAGGCGACCACACTGCTTCTCGGTTGCTGTTTCTCATCCGCCAGTGTTTCGGCGAATCTTGCGTAGAAGCTCTGCGCCCTTGGTCCCACCCCGCCCGACGTCGTGAATACTAACGGGGTGAAGGAGCCCTGGTCCACATTCTGTATTCTTTCTTCATACGCTCTGTTTTTCTCTTGTTCATTTCTTCTGTGGGCTGCATCGAGGGTCAGGTCTCTGTGGCAATGGGCCATGGGATCAAAGATCCTTATGTCAAAATACGCCCTTTGTCCACGAGTCCAAAACCCTTTGGCGCTAACATCCACTCGTGCTTCGTTCGAATCATTAGCGGTGCGTCTGGGGAGGTGTTCGCCTTGCAGAGGAAGCAGCATGGGATCCACGGTCACGTCGTGACAGACTTCTTTCAGCATCTGAGCTGTCATGTCTCTCACTTCGTCATCTATCATGCAGACGAAGGCTCTTGTCTTGCATGTCATGGCATGGTTTTGGTTGAAGGGTGAACCACCTCAGGGCAATGGCATCTGTGAATTCTTTATTGTTTAAGTTGAAGCCTTTTGCCTGATAGGTAGTGTGGTTAGCCAATTCGAAGCTCCCACTTCCTGTGCTATATTCGTCCTTCTCCTTTTGTCTTCCGGGAGTTTTCTCATTAGGTCACTCAGAGTGTCTCTGTTTTAATTCTCGGTTCTTGGAGATTTCTTTCCTTAGTGACATAATTTCTTGAGGGTTGTCTTCTCCCCTTTCGTTTTGGTCGATAATGTATCCGGTCAAAGAGGCTGTGATTCGGAGTGAATTCTCGAATTCAGACTCTGCCAGATTTTGCGGGTTTTGTGATGCTTACCCTCGTTTTTTAAAACTGACCCACTGCCGCCCATCCCGATCCCCCAGTCAGAACTCACCGCTTTCCTGTGCATCACTGACATTTAAACATATTTGACTTACTGAGAAAATATATTGGATGATGTAATGGGAAAACTATCACTTTCTCTCCCTTCTCTCTCCCTTCCTCTCCCCTCTCCACTCTCCCTCCTCCTCTCCCTTCTCTTCTCTCCCTCTTTCCCTCCCTTCTCCTCTCTCCCTCTTTCCCTCCCTTCCTCTCTCTCCCTCTTTTCCTCCTTCTTTCCCTCAGCTCTGGCTTTCAATTTTCCACCTTACGGCCGTCCGCCACACAGTCGAGGGTCGCGCACGCCCAACGAGGGGACGTGGGGACACGGTTTGCCTTCCTCCGTAACCACTGACCCAGTATGTATCGTTACAGCAGTGGTTTTCAAACTGCCGGCCAGCACACGGCCTCTCTCAACCAGCAGTAATTCGTAATTAACATCTGCATCGTCACTGGCGCCGCAGGTGCACTATATATCGTTACATTCACTGCACGTTCACGCGGACGAGCATACGGCTCTAAAACTTAACTCAGATACAAAATAACGGAGCTAATCACAGTACGTCCTCTCCCTACGCTAGTAGTAGTAGTAGTAGTAGTAGTAGTAGTAGCAGTAGCGGTAGTAGTAGCAGCAGCAGCAGCAGCAGCAGCAGTAATAGTAGTAGTAGCAGTAGTAGTAGTAGTAGTAGTTAATGATAATGAGTAAAATACCACAATATAAGAACAAAAAAAGAATAAGTAATAAAATAGTTGCAACAAAAACAGCAACAAAAAAAGTAACAACAACAACAACAACAACAACAACAACAATAATAATAATAATAATAATAATAATAATAATAATAATAATAATAATAATAATAATGATAATGATAATGATAATGATAATGATAATGATAATGATAATAATAATAATAATAATAATAATAATAATAATAATGATAATGATAATGATAATGATAATGATAATAATAATAATAATAATAATAATAATAATAATAATAATAATAATAATAATAATAATAATAATAATAATAATAATAATAATAATAATAGTAATAACAATAACAATAATAACAATAATAATAAATAGTTTCGGGAAGAAGAGAAAAGACAAAACTCTGAATGATGTACACGCAGGAAGGAAGAATTTTGAAATGGAGTGAATTTTGGCGAGCAATATAAAATGTTTACGCAAAGCATCATAATAGAGTTGAACGTGAATATTCCGAGAGTACGAAGATAAACACGGTAACAGAAAATAGAAATACGGGAAACGCACAAGCTTTGACTTTATTCAGGGCACGCGGACGCCGAGTTTTGAAAGGAAGTTAATAGTTATGTACGAGTGGAGGAGCACGTGGCTTGTTTCTCAGTTATAATACAACTTTTTTTTATGCTGCAGTGGTTAGCGAGGCTGCCGTATTCCCTTCTCTCCCCTCTCCACTCTCCCGCCTTCTCTCCCTTCTCCTCTCTCCCTCTTTCCCTCCCTTCTCCACTTTTCCTCCCTCTCTCCCTTCTCCACTCTCCCTCTTTCCCTCCCTTCTCCTCTCTCCCTCTTTCCCTCCCTTCTCCTCTCTCCCTCCTTCTCTCCCTTCTCCACTCTCCCTTCTCCTCTCTCCCTCTTTCCCTCCCTTCTCCTCTCTCCCTCCTTCTCCCTCTCCCTCTCCTCCTTCTCCTCTCCCTTTCCTCTCCCTCCTTCCCTCTTCTCCTTCTCCTTCCTCCTTCTCCACTCTCCCTTCTCCTCTCTCCCTCTTTCCCTCCCTTCTCCTCTCTCCCCCTTTCATGGTCGGGTTCTTCTGAGTGTTTTTCACATTCACGGTACAGGAGACGGGTCAGACTACCACCAGGGCCATAAAACCTACCCATGGAAATGCTCAAAACTCCTACGAAGGCCTTGTCAAAAATATGCGTTTGGGCGCCGAAATGTTTCAGAATATGACCCTTAGTCTGCAGAACATTCAATCGTGCTCCTCCCGCCCACTCTGTTTCAATTAGGGCTTTCCCAGAAGTTAATCAGCTTGAGATATTCACCTTAAGATGTTCCCGTGAGTATGTGATGACAGCGTTTTTGGGGTGATATTTCGGTGCGATCAGACGACAGCCTCCCACGCGGGTCGGGAAGATGAATTGTTTGGGCTCGGTGCTGAAGAGTCGATCTGTAGCACGCAGTGAGCGATGCAAACTCTCCGCAACGCACAGTGTCCGTCAACCTGCTGTTCTTCATGCATATTCTTGTGGAAAATTCTTTACTGAGGAGTTTTACTTCAACCTGGTATTTGAACCACATGATAATTTTACATAATTTTGTGGAATTTTCTTTGACGAATTTTATTAATCTGGTATTTGAACTATACGATACTTCATGTAGTTTTGTGGAATATTCTTCCCCGAGGTGTTTTATTAGCAGGTAGTTGGAGGACACAATAATTTCTATACTTTTGTGGAATATTTTTCACTGAAGTGTTTTATGACCCAGGTAATTGAACCACATGATAATTTGCTATAATTTTGTGGAATATTCTTCGCTCAGGTGTTTTATGAGCCAGGTAATTGAAGCACGCGCCCACACTCACCTGGTCACCGGCACCACGCATCCTCATCTGCCTCGTACAGGCCTACCGGCCTCTTGCAGACTCCTGCGTTCGTATGTTATGTTCTTATGTTCCTTGCCCCGAAGTCTGGTCATTTTAGGGAAAATTTCTCCCCATCACGTTTCATGAGCCAGGTATGTGAAGCATCTGTCTATGGCCGCTGCTCGCCGCCTCTCCACCTGAGTGCCGATCCCCTGACCTTTGAGGCTCACCTGTCTCTTGTCCGACGCTCAGCAGGTAAGCCCATCCAGGTATCTTTTAAATCTCACTTGACGCGCTTTCCTAAAATCAGTTACCTTTCCCTGCCGTCAGCTACATCATATTTGCCGTTAAGGTTTAAATATAATATCGTTGTGGTCAGATAACAAAAGATAGTCACACTTACCCTATTAAACGTTTATCGATGTCTGTCAACACAAGAAAAAATATCTCCAGTACAATATTTCTTGATTATTAGCTTAAAGAAATGATCCCTCTAATCCCTGGTCACCCTCAGCACTACTTTACCTTATGTCCCTCAAGATGGAAACCCCCATGACGAAGTGCGTGTGTACGTCACGACGCCCTGCTTATCTTCATCAGGACGAGAGAGTTCGCATTGCCGCGGTGATTGGGAAGTCAATGTGATACCTGCATAATTCACATCTTACCTTCCACAACTCCAAGCTGCACCTTTCACTATTGTTTTATTGAATTCTTAGGGGAGGCGGTGGCCAAGTGGTCAGCGTGCGGGAGTGTCGAGCCCAGCGACCTAGGTTTGAGTCCAAAAGCTGCACGCTGACGATTTTCACCCATCGCCGAGTGGCGAAAGATTACCCACATGCTGCCCTGATCTTCAGTCAACCCTAGCTTCAGCGACTTCGGTCAAAAGGAGTACCAGGGGTAGCATGGGTCAAGCAAGAGTCATTTATCACGGCAGCCACTATAAATAAAATTCGTTTGCGTCAATAACGGGCTGAGGTCGTACAAGAGACCCTTAAGAAAGACTACCGGCACAATACGCAGCACCGAAAAAAATCGTGTTCTTTTTACTAAATTGCTATATAGCAAACGACACGCCTCCGCGGTGTGGTGGTTAGCGTCCTAACTACGAATCTGGGTGCCTGGGTTCGAATCCATGCCTGGGCAGTCGGCGTGCCGCCCACTCAGCTGTTCATCCTTCCCTCCGGGATGGCCGATAAATGAGTGCCTGGAGAGACCAGGGAAAAGTGGACTGTGGTAACCAGGATGTTAAACTGACCCTGTGTCGGGTTAAGGGTTCTCTCCCACCACAGACTCAAAGGGCCAACGGGACGGAGATGAGCACCGCCGCCACGTGCAGCCATTGCGTTTGCTCGCAAATCTACCTTTACCTTTGCTTTATAGTAAAACATTTAATCGTTTTCCTCTCGCCCTCTCAGTTTTCCTTGGAGTTTCCGCGAAGGTTAATCAGCTTGAGACATTCACCTCTCTTATGTATTTGATGACTGCCAACCCGTCTTTGAGATATTTTGGTAAAGGTCAGAATAAAAAGACAAGGCAGAGAGACTTCTGCAAAGATGGCTACGAGTAAATTATCTTCCCCGGACCGTCTTTGAACAATTTTTGGTAACGATAAGACAAAAAAAGGCAAGACGAGACAGATACAAATACGAGGCGGGCGACAGTTAGTGAATATATACGAGCAAGCGAACAGATAACAGAGCGAGTAGGTAATGAATAGAGAAGGAGAGGATAATAATATTTGGTGGTCCGAAAATTTAACTCAAAAAGACTCTAAATAACATAAAAACTTGAGAGGGAAAAGATGAGGTTTCTTGACCATCACTTACGAAGAAGAGATAGAGACAGATAGATAAATTTGATTCATATATAGATAGATAGGTAGATACACAGAGAGAGAGAGAGAGAGAGAGAGAGAGAGAGAGAGAGAGAGAGAGAGAGAGAGAGAGAGAGAGAGAGAGAGAGAGAGAGAGAGAGAGAGAGAGAGAGAGAGAGAGAGAGAGAGAGTAATAATAATAATAATAATAATAATAATAATAACATAAGTCTATGATAATAATAATAATAATAATAAGTTTATTTCCACTAGAAGTGGTTATTCTTACATCCAAATACATAAAAAGTACATAGGTTATTGCAATGAAATAATTAGTTATTCATCAGTTGTTTCGGTTTCGATTAAGTAAGAACTCTTTCAGAATATATTTGAATTTATGCAAGGTGTGGGCAGTGCTTATGTGTTGGCAGGGAGTTCCAAAGTTTAGGCCCGTGTACAGAAAGTTGTCTGGCTCCTGTGTCTGTGTGTGTTCTTGGTACATACAGATTACCCTGCTGGCGTGTTGTGCTGTTGGTGATGCTGTTTACAGAGGGGAGAGGCATTAGATATATTCACTGCTGTGTCAAAAGTTATTTGTTGTGAAACATTGAGCCAATTGAGTTCCTTAATTATCGGAGTTACATGATCATATTTCTGGGCCTTCCCTTCTACGATTTTGGCAGCGAAGTTCTGTAGTTTCTGTACTTTAGTTAGCAACGTATTGTTAGTTGTCCCCCATATAGTATTACAATAGTTTAGTATACTTAATACTAGTGACTCTACCATAAGCTGCCTTGTGGGTTTATCAAAACATTGTTTTATTCTATTTACATACATAAGTGTTCCTAGGATTTTCTTACTGATTTCGGTTATATGGTGATCAAACACTAAATATTGGTCTATATACAATCCTAAATTCTTTACATTGTTTGAGGGTTCGATCTTACTATCCTGGAAGAGAATGGTTGTGTTATCAGGTATTCTTGATATTAGTTGTCTGCTTCCTATAAATATACATTGGGTTTTCTGGGTGTTTAACATTAGACCATTTTTTTTAAAGTACACCATGGCTTTGCTTAGGGTGGTTTCAACTTTTTTCACTAGTAGATCTATATCCTTCAGTGGCCCGCTATGGAGAAACTGTGTGTCGTCTGCATATTGTATCAGTGTGCAGTCGTCGAAGTATTCATGCATATCGTTTACATAGAGTGTAAATAATATAGGCCCTAAAATGGAGCCTTGTGGAACGCCATATTGTAGGTTTGCCTTTGTGGAGAGATGGTTTTGTAGGCGTACTGTCTGTGTTCTGTTCGATAAGTAGTCTTTGAACCAAAATGTGTCTACTTTAACATTTGAGAGTTTGTGGAGGAGAATCTTATGGCTAACACTATCAAATGTTTTTGATAGGTCACAAAGTGTAAGCAGCGATAATTGCTTGGTGTCCATATTGTCGTATAGTTTATCGGTGACGGCCGTGAGTGCAGTGCTGGTTGAGAGGTGGGGGCGAAAGCCATGCTGAGTGTCGGACAAGTGTTTGTTATTTTCAAGGTATTTAGTTAATTGGTTTGCAACTATTTTTTCTATAACTTTAGAGAAGATAGGTAATAGGGATATTGGGCGATAATTACCGGCATTACTCACGTCGCCAGCTTTATATAGGGGGGTAACTACAGCGTTTTTCCACTGTGTAGGAAAGATGCCGGTAACAATAGAAGTGTTTATTATGTGAGTCAAGTAATATGCGGTAATGAAGAGAGAGTCCTTAAGGAAACGAAGAGGAATACCATCGGATCCAAATGATTTTGTTTCTGGCAAGCTCTTTATCGTTAAGATGAGTGTGTCAGTGTCTGTGGGTGTGGGGCAAAAGAGTGTGCCGTTTTCTTCGTGTGTGTGGTCTGCGAGGTGTCTGTCGTGTATGGCATTTTCCACTGGGAGACTGTTTTGTATGTTTAAAAGCGTAGATTGTGTCTTTTCGTATGTGTTTTTTCCCACGTTAGCAAAAAAAGTATTAAAATCTTCACACAAAGTTTCTGAGCTGCCAGGTATTTGATTGTTTAAGCAGTTCTTTTTATTGGGAATTAATTATTTTACAACTTTCCAGGTGGCAGACGTATTACCTTTGCAATCTTTGAGTTGGGACTGATAGTAATTATTTTTGGACATATTAATTAGGGTTTTTACGCGTTTCTTCAGGTATCTGTACCTATCTTGTAGTATTTTATCTTTTCTGTTGTTTTTGAGGTTACGTTGTGTTGTATTTCTGAGATTTATACATTCATTAATTTCATTGTTGATCCAGGGAGCGGGGGGTCGTTTTATTTCACGTGTTACCATTGGAGCAAGGTTGTCTAAGCATCTGGTGAACACTGAAGTTAGTATGCTCACTTGGTCATTAACATTATCCGTGTTTAATATTTGATTCAGTTCGGTGACGTTGTTTAGCAGGCTTTCGCAGAATTTATCTTTGTCATATAACTTTAAGTCTCTGAATGTTTTCATAACTGGTATTCGTTTTGGCTTTTTCATATTGACTGTGGCTGTGATAAGCTCGTGATCAGCGATAGGGTTAGGGATTACGTCACTGTGTAATATGAGGTCAGGGTTATTGGTTATTATTACATCCAGTAGTGTAGCGGTGGTGGGGGTTAGTCGTGTGGGTTTGCTTGTTAGTTGTGTTAGTTTATTATTTTTTAGTAAGCGTGAGAGTTTGCTGGTAGGCGAGAGAAGGTCGTCATTTAGATCGCCTAGTACTAAGAATGTTTTTTTATGAAGCATAATAGATCGTATAGTTTCAGTTATATGATCACATGAATTAGCGAGAGCCTTTGGGTGTCCTTAAATACATCCTACTATGACAGATGGTAATTTCCTGCACAGCACTCGGACCCATATGTCTTCAGTCCCTGTTTGTTTAGTTATTTTAGTGTCTATTATTGCAGAAGCAAGGGTATCACTAACATAGAGACAGACACCTGCACCTCGGCCGCCGTCGCACCTGAACACTTTATAATTGGGAATGTTGATGTACGTGTCGGGAGTGTAAGGGGAGAGCCATGTTTCGCTGACGCAAAGAATATCTGTATTTCTGTCACTCATTAACATTTTTATTTCATCAAAGTTTGCGAGTAGGGATTGGCCATTAATGTGATCTATGGTAAGACAGTCCTTGGAGTGTTCAGAGTTGTTAGGGTTTTCACTGCTGGCTTCACCTTCTTTGCCATATTCCTAGCGAGTGTATTTGTTGCAGAGTCGACTTTTGTGGCCGTAATTAGAGCACACTGAACATTTGAGTCTGTGGTCAAACCGGCATGTTGCCATCCGGTGGTTTAGTTCTCCACATTGCCAGCAGCCTTGGTGCCTCTCACCGTCGCCGTAGCCCCTACTGTGGTGGTAATTACGGGGCTGGCTTACACACACACACACAGAGAGAGAGAGAGAGAGAGAGAGAGAGAGAGAGAGAGAGAGAGAGAGAGAGAGAGAGAGAGAGAGAGAGAGAGAGAGAGAGAGAGAGAGAGAGAGCGAGAGAGAGAGAGAGAGAGAGAGAGAGAGAGAGAGAGAGAGAGAGAGAGAGAGAGAGAGAGAGAGAGAGAGAGAGAGAGAGAGAGAGAGAGAGAGAGAGAGAGAGAGAGAGAGAGAGAGAGAGAGAGAGAGAGAGAGAGAGAGAGAGAGAGAGAGAGAGAGAGAGAGAGAGAGAGAGAGAGAGAGAGAGAGAGAGAGAGAGAGAGAGAGAGAGAGAGAGAGAGAGAGAGAGAGAGAGAGAGAGAGAGAGAGAGAGAGAGAGAGAGAGAGGAGATAGAGAGAGAGAGAGAGAGAGAGAGAGAGAGAGAGAGAGAGAGAGAGAGAGAGAGAGAGAGAGAAAGAGATAGAGAGAGAGAGAGAGAGAGAGAGAGAGAGAGAGAGAGAGAGAGAGAGAGAGAGAGAGAGAGAGAGAGAGAGAGAGAGAGAGAGAGAGAGAGAGAGAGAGAGAGAGAGAGAAGAGAGAGAGAGAGAGAGAGAGAGAGAGAGAGAGAGAGAGAGAGAGAGAGAGAGAGAGAGGGCCGGAGTGAGAGAGAGAGAGAGAGAGAGAGAGAGAGAGAGAGAGAGAGAGAGAGAGAGAGAGAGAGAGGAGAGAGAGAGAGAGAGAGAGAGAGAGAGAGAGAGAGAGAGAGAGAGAGAGAGAGAGAGAGGAGAGAGAGAGAGAGAGAGAGAGAGTAGAGGAGAGAGAGAGAGAGAGAGAAGAGAGGAGAAGACAGAAAGTGTAAAAGAAATCAAAGAAGAGTGAGAGAAAAAGAGTATGAAGGGAAAAGCGAGCATAGGGATAGAGAGAGAAGAGAGAGGAGAGAGAGAGAGAGAGAGAGAGAGAGAGAGAGAGAGAGAGAGAGAGAGAGAGAGAGAGAGAGAGAGAGAGAGAGAGAGAGAGAGAGAGAGAGAGAGAGAGAGAGAGAGAGAGAGAGAGAGTAGAGAGAGAGAGAGAGGAGAGAGAGAGAGAGAGAGAGAGAGAGAGAGAGAGAGAGAGAGAGAGAAAAAGTATAATGCCTTTCATCCTAACCTCATTTTTCACACAATCATCACCAACATTTACTTACCTAATGGCTGCCGTGACGTCATTCTCCCTCGGGCCAATCAGCTTCCTCCATTGCCAAGCGGGTGTGATCTGAGCGCTCTGATTGGCTGGACGGTCCGATGTAATGCAAGGTGATTGGTTGAGGGGCCGAGGAAGCAAACTGGAAGGAAGAAAATGACTGGTGTTAAGGGTGAGGAAATATTATCGCGTTTAAGAACAGAAGAAAGAGAAAACAAAGTAAGTGTGGAAAAAGTGGAGGAGAGAATGGAAAAGAGAACATGGAGGGAGGAAAAAA
This sequence comes from Eriocheir sinensis, assembly GCF_024679095.1. Taxonomy (NCBI): domain Eukaryota; kingdom Metazoa; phylum Arthropoda; class Malacostraca; order Decapoda; family Varunidae; genus Eriocheir; species Eriocheir sinensis. The sequence goes on from NC_066545.1 coordinate 3,583,462, forward strand.
AAAGAATAGAAGAAAGAGATGAAAGAAGGTCGGGACGAAAAAGAAGAAAAAAAAGAAGGAAAGGAAAAAGAAGAAAAATAAATAAACGAAAAAGAAGAGGAATCAAAAAGAATAAAGAAAAAAAAAGCTCCTTGGTTGGTGAATACAATATTTTCTCTCTTTTTGGTTTAATGTATATTTGTCAACTTCTCTGTCTCTGTACCTATCTGTCTGTCTGTCTGTGTCTGTAACTGCTTCTTTGTCTCATGTTCTGTCTGTCTGTGCCTATCTGTTTGTCTCTGCATGTACCTGTTGTTTGTCTGTCTGTCTGTCTGTCCTTTAATGTGAGCCTGTCTGTCTGTTTGTCTGTTTATTTATCTGCTGTCTATCTGCTACTCGATATATCCATTCATATTTAGATTTAGAGATAACAGAAGAAAGAGAACACAAAAAAAGCAGGAGCGGTGACATTTTTTTTTTTTACAACAAAGGAGGCAGCTCAAGGGCAACAAAAAAAGAAAACAATAATAAAAAAAAAAAAGCCCGCTACTCGCTGCTCCTAAAGTAAAGCAAAAGAGGTGGCCGAAAGGAAGATCAAATACAGGAGGAGAGGTGTCCTGATACCCTCCTCTTGAAAGAGTTCAAGTCGTAGGCAGGAGGAAATACAGATGAAGGAAGATTGTTCCAGAGTTTACCAGCGTGAGGGATGAAAGAGTGAAGATGCTGGTTAACTCTTGCATAAGGGGTTTGGACAGTATAGGGATGAGCATGAGTAGAAAGTCGAGTGCAGCGGGGCCGTGGGAGAGGGGGAGGCATGCAGTTAGCAGGTTCAGAAGAGCAGTCAGCGTGGAAATATCGATAGAAGATAGAAAGAGAGGCAACATTGCGGCGGAATTTAAGAGGTAGAAGACTATCAGTATGAGGAGGAGAGCTGATGAGACGAAGAGCCTTAGCCTCCACTCTGTCCAGAAGAGCTGTGTGTATGTGGAGCCCCCACATGAGATGCATACTCCATACGAGGGCGGACAAGGCCCCTGTATGGACAGCAACTGTGCAGGGAGAAAAACTGGCGGAGACGGTACAGAACGCCCAGCCTCGAGGAAGCTGATTTAGTAAGAGATTAGATATGAAGTTTCATGTTAATATTTTTAGTTAAGGATAGACCAAGGATGTTTAGTGTTGAGGAAGGTGATAGCTGGGTGTTGTCAAAGAATAGGGGATAGTTGTTTGGAAGATTGTGTCGAGTGGATAGGTGGAGAAACTGTGTTTTTGAGGCGTTGAAGGACACCAGGTTCTTCTTGCCCCAATCGGAAATAATAGTAAGGTCTGAGGCTAAGCGTTCTGCAGCCTCCAGCTTTGAGTCGTTAAGTTCCTGAAGGGTGGGTCTTCTATTAAAAGAAGTTGAGTAATGCAGAGTGGAATCATCGGCGTAGGAATGGATAGGACAGTTCGTTTTGGAAAGAAGATCATCAATGAACAACAGAAAAAGAGTGGGAGATAGGACAGAACCCTGGGACACCACTGTTAATAGATTTAGGGGAAGAACAGTGACCGTCTACCACGGCAGAAATAGAACGGTCAGAAAGGAAACTGGAGATAAAGGTACAGAGAGAAGGATAGAAACCGTAGGAGGGTAGTTTAGAAAGCAAAGATTTGTGCCAGACCCTATCAAAAGCTTTTGATATGTCCAGCGCAATAGCAAAAGTTTCACCGAAACGGCTAAGAGAGGATGACCAAGAGTCAGTTAAGAAGGCTAGGAGATCACCAGTAGAACGCCCCTTGCGGAACTCATACTGGCGATCAGATAGAAGGTCAGAAGTGGAAAGGTGCTTTTGAATCTTCCGGTTAAGGACTGATTCAAAAGCTTTAGATAGACAAGAAAGTAAAGCTATAGGGCGGTAGTTTGAGGGATTGGAGCGGTCACCCTTCTTAGGCACAGGCTGTATGAAGGCATACTTCCAGCAAGAAGGAAAGGCAGATGTTGACAGGCAGAGGCGAAAGAGTTTGACCAGGCAGGGTGACAGCACGGAGGCACAGTTTTTAAGGACAATAGGAGGCACTCCATCAGGTCCATAAGCCTTCTGAGGATTGAGGCCAGAGAGGGCATAGAAAACATCATTTTGAAGAATCTTTATAACAGGCATAAAGGAGTCAGAGGGGGGATGAGTAGGAGGAATATGCCCAGAATCGTCCAGAGTGGAGTTTTTAGAAAAAGTTTGAGAGAAGAGTTCAGCCTTACTATTAGAGATAGATGAGACGGCAGTGTTGCCTTCAGGACTGAGGAGTGGAGGGAAAGATGAAGAAGTGAAGTTGGAGGAGATGTTTTTGTCTAGATGCCAGAAGTCACGGGAAGAGTTAGAGAAAGCAAGGTTTTGACATTTTCTATTAATGAAAGAATTTTTGGTTAGTCGGAGAATAGATTTGGCACGATTTCGGGCAGAAATGTAAAGTTCATAATTAGCATTAGTTTGAAGGCTCTGGTACCTTTTTGTGAGCTACCTCTCTATCATTAACAGCACGAGAACAAGCGTGATTAAACCAAGGCTTTTTAGCGTGAGGAGTAGAGAAAGAACGAGGAATGTATGCCTCCATTCCAGAGACAATCACCTCTGTGATGCGCTGGGCACACACAGAGGGGTCTCTATCCTGGAAGCAATAATCATTCCACGGGAAATCGGAAAAGTACATCCTCAGGTCGTCCCACCGAGCTGAAGCAAAATGCCAGAAGCATCGCCTCTTCGGTGGGTCCAGAGGGTGTACAGGAGCGATAGGACAGGATGCAGAAATAAGATTGTGATCGGAGGAGCCCAACGGAGAGAACAGTTTGACAGAATAAGCAGAAGGGTTTGAGGTAAGGAAGAGGTCTAGAATGTTGGGCCGATCTCCAAGACGGTCGGGAATACGTGTAGGGTGCTGGACCAACTGCTCTAGGTCGTTGAGGATAGCAAAGTTGTAGGCTTGTTCACCAGCAACAACAACGACAAAACAGCAAAATCAACAAAAAACAACAGCAGCAAAAGCATATGAGCAACAGCAACAACAAGACAAACAAGGACACCAACAACAAGACAAACAAGGACACCAACAACAACACCCACGCAAGGACCTGCTTCCCCCGCGTTCACCTTCCCGCTAATGGTGTTCCCGGCGCGTCGCTCCCCGCATTCCGTCGTCCATTTGGTGAGGTAATCAAAACATCGCGTCTCGTTAGAAGCGTCGTCGCGTTACAAGAAAAAGTTTCGTATCAACCTCCAAGAAGCTTTTTTTTTCTTTATTCTTTTTCTTTCCTCATCTTTTATTTATTTTTCTTATTTTTCTTTTTTTTTCTTTTCTTCTTTTTCATCCCGATCTTCTCTCATTTCTTTCTTCTATTCTTTTTTTCTTGGTTATCATTTTTCTACTTTTTTTATTTTTCTTCTTTCTTCTCTTATTTTCTTTTTTCTTCCTCTTTTCTTATCTACTGCTACTTCCTCTTTTTCTTTTTCTTCTTCTTCTTTTCATCTTTGTGATTTTTGTTTTTCTTTTCCATTTGTTCTGTCTTTCTCTTTCTTATTTTCTATTCCGTTTTCGTCTCTCTTTTTCGTTCACCTTCTTGCTTATTTTATTTATTTCTTCATCTAGTTCTTCCTTTTCTTCTTTGTCTTCTTTTCCCTTCCTTTCCATCTTTCTTCTTTCTTTTCTTAATCTTCATATATTCTTTCTCATCTTCAACTTTCGCTTTTTGTTTCCTCCATCTTGCATTTTTTATCGAATTTGCATCTCCTCCTCCTCCTCCTCCTCCTCCTCCTGCTCCTCCCCGCCATGTATTATGTATTATATGCAGACGTCTTCCAGGGCTACTTGGTTTATAATGTCAAATATTAAGTGCAGCTGAGAGCATATTCATCTCATTACACATCCTCCTCCTCCTCCTCCTCCTCCTCTTCTTCCTCTTCCTCTTCCTCCTCGCCCTCGTCCTCCTCCGCCTACACCACCACCTCCTCATTCTCCTCCTCCTCCTCCACATTCTCGTCCTTGTTTTCCTCCTCCTCCTCCTCCTCCTCCTCCTCCTCCTCCTCCTCTTCCTCTTCCTCCTCGCCCTCGTCCTCGTCCTCCTCCGCCTACACCACCACCTCCTCATTCTCCTTTTCCTCCTCCACATCCTCGTCCTTGTTTTTCCTCCTCCTCCTCCTCCTCCTCCTCCTTCTCCTCCTCTTCCTCCTCGCCCTCGTCCTCGTCCTCCTCCGCCTACACCACCACCTCCTCATTCTCCTTTTCCTCCTCCACATCCTCGTCCTTGTTTTCGTCCACTCCTCCTCCTCCTCCTCCTCCTCCTCCTCCAATGTTATCCAGTTCCGCAATGTTAAAAATAAGGAGCAGTTTAGAACTTTTGCCCTGAATCCTCTCGCCAACTGCTGCTCTTCCTCCTCCTCCTCCTCCTCCTCCTCCTCCTCCTCCTCTTCTTGTTATTACCTTGTACGGACACGAGGAGCAGTCTTGTCAGTGCGCTGGAAGAGAAGAAAGGCAAGAGAGGGAGGAAGAGGAGGAGGAGGAGGAGGAGGAGGAGGAGGAGGAGGAATGGGAGGAAGAATAAAAGAAAACGGGGAAGCGGAAGAATACAGGGAAAAAAGAGCAAGAAGAGGAAGAAAGGAAGAAAGAAAATGAAGGAACGGTGAGGAGAAAAGGATGGAGAAAAATTAAGCCGTGGAGGATTAATAAAAAAAAGGGAGGAGGAGGAAGATTAATAGAGATGCAAGAGTGGAGTAAACTTGAGGAGGAGGAGGATTAGGAAGAGGAGGAGGAGGAGGAGGAGGAGGAGGAGGAAGAGTAAGGGAAACATCACCTGCCTGCCACACACACACACCTGTCACAATCAGAGAATCTACCACCACCACAATCACCACCACCACCACCACCATCACCACCACCACAATCACCACCACCATCACCTCCACCACCATCACCACCACCACAATCACAACCACCATCATCACCACCACCACCACCACCATCACCTCTACCACCATCACCACCACCACAATCACCACCACCACCACCACCACCACCATCACCACCACCGTCACCTGCACCACCATCACCACCACCACAATCACCACCACCACCACCATCACCTCCACCACCATCACCACCACCACCACCACCATCACCTCCACCACCATCACCACCACCACAATCACCACCACCATCATCACCACCACCACCATCATCACCTCTACCACCATCACCACCACCACAATCACCACCACTACCACCACCATCACCACCACCAACACCCACAATGCCTCCAGACACAACACCACCACAAAGCACCACTAATTACACCATCACCACCTCATCACCACCACCACCTCTACACAGCACTACAACACCACAACACCATAAACTCAACAGCAACACTAACTAACACCACTACCACTACTAACACCATCACCAACACCTCTTTAATATAGTCTTCAACACCACTAACACCAGCAGTATTAACATCACCACCACCAACAATAACACAATTTCGCTTTATAAATTTAGTCCTCTCTACCTCACTACACTTCACCCCACACACATCACTCTTCAATTCCTTCCTCAGCGGGTCACATCATTTCATAAACAGGCTGGAGTCAAAGGCTGCTCGCTTCACCGGCTCCCCTCCTTAGTTTATTCACTGACCGTGCCATCATCAACTGTCTGTCTCTCCCTTTGTTATATTTCACGGGTGTCTTCGCGTCTCCTGATCCTCTGAACCTGATAAATGCTGTGTGTATGTATTTCCCTTCCCGAGAGACTATACTTATTTCCTTCACTCATGCGTATTCTGCCCAGTTTACTAATGCAAGAGTTATCCGGTACTTACACGCTTTCTGCCCCTCCCGAGACCTTACTTTATTTAACTATTCTACTCGCTTCAGTTTGTGTTTTATCCAGTTTACTAATGCAGAAGTTGGCTAGGACACTCCCATTTCCTGTCCCTCTGTTTGTCATCCCTTTCTTCGGCGACATTTTCCTTCCCTCTCTTGTCCCGTTTACTAATGCAGGAGTCGTACGCTGTTTTCACTTTTCCTCCTCCGCTCAGCCATTCTTCCATCGCCTCTTTTATTCACTGCACTCCGTCTAGTCTCCAGTTTATTGATGCAAGAGTTGGTCGGTGTCTTCATGCTGTCTCTTCCTCTCTAAACTTGTGGTGCATATATGTTTTAATTTCTCTCGTGCCCAGAAACGTAACTCTTCTAGTCCTCCCACACACTCCCACAGGCATCGTCCTCTTTCCTTCTTCTTCTTCGTCTTTTTTTTTCCTTTTATTTTTCCTTTATTTTTCCCTTTCCTTTTTCCTTTTCTTCTCCTTTATTTTTTCCTTTACTTTTACTTTTCTTTTTTCTTCTTTCTTTTTCTTTTCCTTTACTTTTCTTTTTCCTTTACTTTTCCCTTTTCTTTTCCTTTACTTTTTCCTTTACTTTTCCCTTTTCTTTTCCTTTACTTTTTCCTTTACTTTTACTTTACTTTTACTTTTCTTTTTACTTTTCTTTTTCTTCTTTCTTTTTCTTTTCTTTTTCTTAGTTCTTTTATTCTTCTTGCTTCATTTTTTTCTTATTTTCTTCTTCTTCTTCTTTGCCTTCATTGTCTTTTCTTCTTCTTCTCTATTTTAATCTTTCCTTTTTTTCTTTTTTGCTTTTTCCTTCGTCTTCTTTGCTTTCTTGTATTTCTCCCCATTCCACAACTACACCACCACACACACGATCCCTCCTCCGCTCCCCATCAACACCGACCGTCTTCCCATCCCCTACCCCCCTCCCTTTGCTCCCCTTCACCCCCTCTTCTTGCCCTTTCCTAACTAAGTCAAGCAGTGGGGCGGGAGGTTGCCGACACACCACTTAAGACACAAACAGATTTAGGGGCAGCAATAAAAAAAACAGCAACATGTCAAAGGGAAGCTAAAAGAGGTTGTGATGGAATGGAATTGATTGGTGTGTGTGTGTGTGTGTGTGTGTGTGTGTGTGTGTGTGTGTGTGTGTGTGTGTGTGTGTGTGTGTGTGTGTTATTACTATACTACCTCGTCCTAGCCTTCTTCTTCTTCTTCTTCTTCTTCTTCTTCTTTTTCTTCTTCTTCTTCTTTTTCTTCTTCTTCTTCTTCTTTTTCTTTTCCTTTTCAATTTCCTTCCTCTTTCCCTCCTCCTCCTTCTTCTTCTTTTTCTTCTTCTTTCATTTCCTTCTTTTTCCTTTTTTCTTTTTCTTCTCCTTTTCCTTTTCTTCTTTTCTTTCCTTTTTCTTCTTTGTTTTCCTCCTTCATCTTCATTATTTTCTCCTTTTGTTCTTCTTCTTCCTTATTATTTCTTCTTCTTCTTCTTCTTTCCCCTTTTCTTCCACTTATTCTTATTCTTCCTTCTCCTCCTCCTCCACATACAATTTCGACAAGCGTTACGAACATAATACTCTGAATGAATATATAAAAACAAGTTACAAATACGAGGAACCTACAAGCAAAGCCTCCGCGAGTAGTGAATAAAAGGCGCGTCTTACAGGTCTGGCGTGCTCCTCGGCGACAACTTGAGGCACCGGAACAGAGGAAGACCCCCAAAGAAAAACCCAACACGCCGCCGCTCTGGCTCGTCGCGGGGAACTTTGAGTGCACGACGCAGGCGACCGTGTCATCGTAATGTAAGTCGCTCGTGTGGCTTCACCTTGAATGTGCAGCGTTGTGGTGGTCTCTCAAGCACACGAGGAATATTGCATCGGTCGAGAATACTAACAGTCTGCAAGAAAAAGGATCGAAGAATCTGAGCGAACAATAGAGACATTGTTTTAGTTAGGTGGGTAGCAATGATTAGTGGTTTAGTGTTTTTTCTCTACAGATTTCGCTAATTTTATTTCAGAGACCCGTGGGTATTCGATTTTTTTTTTCAGACTAAATAGCAAGCCACGAAACTACTTAAATTAATGTAGACAAAACCGAACGAAGAGAGACGATCATTATTTACAAGTTTTCCTTCCCCGTTTTTCTTTTTCCTCATGAGTGTGCAGCACAGCTTTGGTCTTCCAGGTGTACACAAGGAACATTGCATTGGATCAGTACGTGCAGCGGAGCGAAACAAAACCCACCAATCAGGACAAAACCAAAGGACAAACACATTTTTCCCATTTTTTCTCAAGTTCTCCTTCACCGTTTTTCTTTTTGCTCATGAATGTGCGGTGCAGTTTTCGCCTTTCCGGTACATGAGGAGCATTGCAGTGGTCGAGAGTACATACAGCGTTGACCGACGAGACAAAACCTGATTTTTTTTTAAACGTTGCAATAGTCTTCTTCAACAATGGTGTGGCTGATTCGTCTTTTTTATGTTTTCAAGGCGTGGTTAATTGGTTTTGGTGCTTTTTTTACCTCATTTTTTACGATCGAGTTTGTAAAATGTCGACCTAACCCTCTGAGGAAATCCAACATTATAGTACTTCCATTTGAAACTGGCGGGTGGGCTGACATATGAGAGGAAGCGAGAGGTGTTGAGGGTGTGTGGCAAGGTGCGGGGCGGCGCTGACCCCGCAGTGGCCAACACCCCACCAGGCAGTTTCAAATGGAAGTACAATAACTAACCGTCTTAAAAATGGAACTAAAAAGCCAAAACAGCCACATAGCTGCTAATAAACACTAATACGACTTTTAAAAAATCAAACTTAATACATCGATAAGAACAAAACCATACGGCGAAACGCACAAGCTTCCCATTTTTTTTTTCTCAAGTTCTCTCCCCGTTTTCTTTCGCTAGTTCAGACACAGCAGCGAAGAGGCACGTGTACAAGTTTGCCAGCGATAACAACCCGAAGCTCTTCATCAAACTTGAGAAGATCACCGCGACAGCAATTAAAGAGATGATGCGGCATAATAAAAGTTACTTTGGCACAGAACTTTCTTTAATCGAGTCCTGAATCAATGGAATAATAAGCCCCGAGAGACGTAGTGAGTGGAAAACGATTAACATGGAAATATTGCTGCGATCAGGTGGGAAGGGAGGGAGTGAGTGAGGGAAGTAGGAAGGGAGGGAGGAATGAAGGTAGGAAGGGAGGGGCAGAGGGAAGAAGGTATAGGTAGGTGAGTAGGTAGACAAATAAGTAGATAAATTGAAAGCAAGACATTTGATGGATTGATTTTTCGATTTTGGGGTAAAAAGACACAAGTATATAGCAACAAATTAATTGACTGATTGATAAGACGACAAAGATACAATACAGATTAAGGGGAGTGTTGGTGACAATCGTAGAGCAGTTACGTCGTAGGTCTACCGGTAATGCAACGCCTCGAAGCTTCGTGTATGCGTGAACACTTGCTTCAAAAATCCTGGACGAAGCGCAACACTCATTAGTTCGTCCAGAGCGATTCACTTTTCTTCCTCATCCACTTCGTTACAGCGTTATGGTAGTCCCTTGTTTTTCCTCTATAAAAGAGCAAAACCGTTATAGACTGAAAATAATAGAAGTAAAATATGGAAAGTTTGTAGAGAGCGAATGGACGATCAGAATGAAAGGGTGTGAGAGGGAGAGTGGGAGAGAACTAGACCGGTCGCATATTCCCTATCTCCCTACCCGGGTGAAGGCGCTCGGCTGTAGCTCCGGAACATTACTAACTATATATAGACATTCTGGAAAATACTCTCATTATGATTCTCACACAAAGTTATGATTGCAGAAATTACATGATTCACCCTAATCTAACCTCACGTAAATGGCCTATTCAAGAGAGGCCGCTACATACCCCTATGGAGAAGGGAACTACGCGACCGGGCCATTTATAAGATCTTTGTGGACGATGTTCCAACTCCACCGGTTTTGCCAGCTCGTGCACACAGCCGCGAGGTTCATCCACCCACCCACGCCTTGGACGCCTACAAATGCTTTTCCGATGACGAACTTCCTTCCTCCCACGACCTCGATGGACAAAGCCTTCGTGTATCACCTGTATCGACACTTTAAAAATAATGTGTGTGTGTTTTCCCGTGTTCCTCCGCCGTCATTTACCAGATGAAGGGAAGGACAAAGAGGAGAATGCTTGCCGTCGTGACCTTAACCAGTGACCTCAACGGAGATTCAACGGAGATTCATAAGACGAGCCCACGAAACCAGACCTTCCAGTTGTGATCAAATACGTAGATTCGGTTTCCTTCCTCACCTCTTGTTCTTGGGTTATTGTTTTCTCCTCTCCTCTGTTCCTCGTCTTCCTCCTCCCCTTAAATAATTACTTAGCGAGGGATGGGGAAGAAACGCAAGGCCAGTGTCTCAGGATGTTATGACAGATTGATAGACAGATAGACAGAGATAAAGAACATTTCAGCTTTCGTCCAATTGATCTTTCCCGCCGTCTGCTTGTTTCAATAACCAGCACAGGAACAATAATGAGGAAAGACAAAGATTAGTTAGTGCAAAATAAACAACCGGGAAAATAAACAAAACGCACAAAAGATCACACAAATACATTAATTAACAAGAAGCACTAAATAATGGAGGGAAAAAATGTCTCCCCTCTCTCCTTCCCCTCTCTCTCTCCCCTCATTCTCTTCCCCTCCACCATCATGACTCAGCTTCCTCCTCCTCATCTCCCCTCCCTCTCCTCCTCCCCCTCCTTTCCTCATTCTTCCCCTCCTTTTCCTCTCCCCTCTCTCTCCCCCTTCACCAGCATATGACTCAGTTTCCCCCTCTCCTCTCCTCTTCTCTCCCCTCCTCCCCTCCTTTCATCATTTCTTCCCTCCCTCCCTTTCCCTCTCTTCTCATGGTTCTTTCCTCCACCCTTATGAGTCATTTCTTTCTCTCTCTCAGACAAACAAATAAACAAACAAACGAACACATACATTAAGCACCGTCACCACAACACCCATCATCATCACCACTATCATCACTATCATTATTGTCCTTATTATTTTCTCTTCTTTTTTTGTCTCTTCTAATCATCATCACTTACATCTATATTCGCCTCTATCATCATAATCATCTTGCTTTTTTTTTTGCCATCATTTCTTTTCTTCTTTTTTTAAACTATTTTTTTTTACTTCCTTTTTCGTACAATTATCTCCATCATCATCATCATCATCATCATCATTATTATTCTTTCGCCATTATTCATTACCTTTTTTTCCTATTCCTTTTCTTTTTTACTTTCATTTCCATACAAATATCATCATCATCATCATCATCATCATCATCATTCTTTTACCATTATTCATTGCCTTCTTTTTTTCCAATTCCTTTTCTTCTTTCCTTTCTTTTCCATACAAATAGCATCATCATCAACATCACCATCATCATCATTTCCCCTTTCTCTTCCAATCCACCATTATCACTTCCGTCTCTATTCGCATCCATTATCGCCATCTCCTTCCCTGCGCCACTTTTATCCTTTCCTATCTCCATCATCTTTTTTTCTTCCTTCTCTCCGCCAACCCCTCAATTAACTATTTTTAGCATCACAATTTATATCTTTTTCTTACTATTTCCCTTTTCTTTCTCCTCCATCTCCTATTTCTTTGCCTTCTTTGATTTTTTTTTTTTTGTTATTTTGCCTCCTCCTCTTTCCTTCGCCATCTCCTTCTGTTGTGATTCTTCCTTACCATTCCTCAACTTTCACCTCTCTCTCTTCCTTCTCTTCCTTCTTCTTCTCTGCTTCTTTCATCTCCTTATCTACTTATTCATTCGTTTTCTTCTCTTCTCTCATTCTTACTACAGCTCCTCCTCCTCGTCCTCGTCTACTTCCTTCGTTCATCCTCCCCCTCCGCCTCCTCCTCCTCCTCCCCCCCCCCCCCCACACACACACATCTATTAATAATTCTTCCTTTTCCTCCTGCTCTTTTTCAGTCTCCTTCTGCTCTTCCTCTTCCTCCAAAGCATACGTACACATCTACTAATTCTCCTTTTTCTTCTCCTCCTCCTCCTCCTCCGCACAACAGCACGTTCTTGAGGGACGAACTAACGCACTCAACACTAATGCAACACACACAAAAAAAGATATATAATAAAAAAGGTCAGATAAAAAAGCTCAATCAATCTCTCTCTCTCTCTCTCTCTCTCTCTCTCTCTCTCTCTCTCTCTCTCTTTTCTCCTCGCTTCCTCCTCTCCCTCCCTTCCTTCGCCTTCCTGGGATCTGGAGGGACGGAGAAGGCGGAGGAGGCAGAGGAGGCGGAGGAACACAAAGAAACACAAAGGAAAAACAAACAACAGCAGACCTGCTGGTCCTTACGAGGCTGTTTGTGACAAGCTACACTAACTATCTAATCAAAGGTGGAAGATGAAGGACAGCAAAGGCGAAGGCTCCTCCCCAGCCCCCCAGCCCTCCAGCCAAAGCTGGCAGGAAAGGAAAAAGAACCATGCAGCATGGAAAAACTGCATGGAATTTAGGTAGGAATGAGGAAAGAACTACCATTACTGCTACCACTAACCGGGCGATAACAACGGACAAGGACACCAGTATTCGAAAGAACTTAACGTTATTACGAAAATGAGCAATATCTTAGTTGCTGGTTGGATTCAAAATACTTGTCTAATCTATTCTTGAAGGCCGTAACTGTTGTACTATCAACGACATCACAGGGTAGAGAATTACAAACATTAACGACACGATTGAAGAAGAAGTGTTTGGCTTCGTGCGACGAGAATCTTTTACCACATATCATGAAATTGTTATTTCTTGTTGTTCTATTTGATCGACCAGTTGTAAAGTAATCTTCCGCAATAATATCACTGAATCCTTTAAACATTTTAAACACTTCTATTGAATCGCCTCGCATTTTTCGTTTTGATAGGCTGAATAAATTTACTTCTTTAAGCCTTTGTTCATAAGCTAAATTTCTCAACCTAGAAATCATTTTTGTTACTCTCCGTTGAACCCGTTCTAACTTTTCGATGTCTTTTCAGTAATAGGGAGACCAAAACTGTACACAGTACTCTAGATGGGGTCGAACCAACGAATTACACAGTTTTAATATTACTTTTTTTCCGATTTATTATTAAAAACTCGTCCGATGAAGCCAATCTATTTGTTTGCGGTTTTAACTACCTCTAAACAATGCTGACTGGGCTTTAAATCGCTTGATATAGTGATTCCAAGATTCTTTTCTTTACTTACCGCAGAAAGTTGTTGGCCATTCATTACGTACTGAACGCGATTGTTATTGTTTCCGATGTGTAACACTTTACATTTGTCAACGTTAAATTTCATTTGCCATTGAATGGCCCAACGTGCAAGTCGATCTAGATCTGATTGTAAAGCTTCTTCGTCGAGTGTCGCAGTTACTTTACTAACGATTTTTGTGTCATCATCAAATTTTGATACTTTGCAAGTGAGCCCATCATCGATATCATTAACATAAATTAAGAAGAGCATGGGACCAAGCACTGGTCCTTAAGGTGCGCCGCTTCTGACGTCGAGCCAGTTAGATGAAACACCGTTTAGAACTATTCTCTGTATCCGCTCAGAGAGCCAGTCCACAAGCCAAATGTGAATGTTACCCGAGATACCATGTACCAATAGTTTACTGAGCAGAGGCAGAGGAGGAGGAGGAGGAGGAGGAGAAGGAGAATGAGGAGGAGCAGGAGGAGGAGGAGGAGGAGCGCTGGAGTGTTAATAAGGTGAGGATTTAATTAATGAAGCTCAGGTGAATATTGCCTCAGGTAGATGTTATATTCCTTTGTCTTGCCGTCATTCTCGTTATTATCATTATCATTATTATTATTATTATTATTATTATTATTATTATTATTATTATTATTATTATTATTATTATTATTATCATCATCATCATCATCATCATTATTATTGCAATCTTTATTACTACCATTACTAATGTTGCTGCTGCTCCTGCTGCTACAATTCTGCTACTGCTGTTATTTTCTTCAGCGTATATTTATTTTTGGCAATGTATAGAGAGGAATACAGACTGCAGCAAAAACACATCAGAGAAACGATGATAAAAAAAAGGAAAGTGAAAGACGAAGGGCATCTATGTGGATCAGTGAAAGGGAAGATATTAGCCATGAAAATGAATATGGAATGTCGGAGAATATACGTGAGGAATGAGATAACTGTTTAAAAGACTGAAGCAAGGAAACACCACAAATGTAAACAGGACAAAATATAAGAAAAAAAATATATAAAAATCTCAAATGTAGATGAAGAAAACGTTAATGAAAGGAAGAGAATGCACCAAAACAAGAATGAAAGTGAACATGGAGCAAACACACACAAAAAAAAAAGAAGGTGAAAAGGACAAGAAAAAATAACAAAGAAAAAAGAAAACATTAAAAAAGCAAACTGTTGACAAATGGACGATGGAGAAGAGCAACAAACAAAGAAAAAAATTAAGAAAAACCCAGACACACAAAAAAAGACAAAAAGAGGAGAGAATGTCAACGAAGAAGGAAAACAGTGAACACAAAAAAAGAGCCTATCGGAAAATGGAAAAAACAAACAAACAAAGAAAACTCAAAACATGGAAGAAAAAAGAAGGAAAAAAACAGGCAAAGAGAGAAGGAAAAGATACAGTAAATGAAGAAAACCGTGAAAATGAAGAAACAAAGAAATAGGCCAAGAGAGAAGGGGAAAAAGACAGAAAACACAGAAAACTCTCAACATGGAAGAAAACAAGAAGAAAAAACAGGCAAACAGCGAAAGAAAAGACAATAGAGAAAAATAAATGAAGAAACAAAGAAATAGGCCAAGAGAGAAGGGGAAAAAGACAGCAAACAAAGAAAACTCTCAACATGGAAGAAAAAAAAAAGAAAAAAAACAGGCAAACAGAGAAAGAGAAGACAATAGAGAAAAAAAAAACAATAAAAATGAAGAAACAAAGAGACAGGTAGAGAGAGGAGGGAAACGAAGAAAGAAAACCCTCAACCTGGAACAAAAAAACAAAACAGGCAAACAGAGAAGAGAAAAAAGTAAGTAAAGAAGGAAGTGCGGCGAGACAGACTAAATAGAGGAAGAAAATAACGTTGATAAGTTGATAATAACGAACCATAACGAGAGAGAGAGAGAGAGAGAGAGAGAGAGAGAGAGAGAACGTGTGTGTGTGTGTGTGTGTGTGTGTGTGTGTGTGTGTGTGTGTGTGTGTGTGTGTGTGTGTGTGTGTGTGTGTGTTACAAGAGTTAAAAAATACACTAAAAAAATCAATTGCAAGTAAAAAATATTGAAAAGCGGAGATACAAAACCTAGAAAATATACAGCGCGAAAAAAAAGTAAATGCGAGCGAAGACAAAAATACCACAGAATAAAAGAAACAAGATTAATAAGAATAAGAAACGAATGAGTAAACTAAGTAAGCAAATAAATATAAACCACAACAAAAAAAATCGTAACCACATTGCCATTAAGCGCCATCTCCTAACAACAACAACAACAACAACAACAACAACAACAACAACAGCAACAACAACAACAACAACAACAACAACACGAAACCACAAAATTAACAAAGAGGATAACACGCAAAAAAGAGCAGAATAAGAAAAAAAAGCTTACTGCTGAAGCTAAATAGATAAAACAGAGGCGGAGAAAAAAACAAAAAACAAAAACAAAGACAAAAATGATAAAAAGCTACAAGATAAAAAAAAATACAAAATAAAGAGAAAGAGAAGACGAAAAAAAAAATCCCTGGTGAAACTAAAGACAAATAATACATTGGAGGGAACGAAACCGAAAACAAACAAACGCACAAACACATACGCAATAACAGTTCATAAAAAAAGTTACAAGCAAACACCGAGTAAGAGAGAAACAAGCCCCCCACTCCCCCTCCCCCCCCCCCCCAATATAAAAGAGAAACAGCAACACAAAGGCAAATAATAAAGCTAGGAGGTGTATTTCATTTATTTATACAAGTGAGGAGACACGACGCGCCTGCTTTCACGAATGCAACTGGGTCAGGAGGAGGAGGCGGGGAAAGGAGGGCAAGGGGAGAGAGTGAGGGAGGGAAAGAGTAGAAGAAGTGAGAGATTGAAGGACGAAAGGAGAGAGAGAGAGAGAGAGAGAGAGAGAGAGAGAGAGAGAGAGAGAGAGAGAGAGAGAGAGAGAGAGAGAGAGAGAGAGAGAGAGAGAGAGAGAGAGAGAGAGAGAGAATGCAAGAAAGAGGGAAGGAAAGAAGGACAAAGGGGGGAGAGGGCGAGAGAAGAAGTAGGTGAGAGATTCAAGGACGGCGGTGTTCCTAGAAAGACGAAAGGAGAGGGAGAGAATGTATGAGAGGAAAGGAAAGAAGGACAAAGGGGGTAGAGGGCGAGAGAAGAAGTAGGTGAGAGATTCAAGGACGGTGGTGTTCCTAGAAAGACGAAAGGAGAGAGAGAGATTGTGCAAGAAAGAGGAAAGGAAAGGGGGACAAGTGAAGGAGAGTGAGGGAGAGAGAAAGAAGAAGAGAGAAGGAAGGAGGGAGGGAGGAGAAGAAGAAGTAGGTGAGAGACTGAAGCACGGTGGCTCTTCATTGAACTCTTTCCTTGCGCGCGGTGCGGACGCGACTATCCCCTCAGGCGCAGTCGGGCAGCCCAATGGGGGGTCTCTTTTAACCTCTGTATCTCAACAACTATTCATCACAGCTAAAAACCAAAAATACCAATGAAAAGAGGAGGTCCAGATCTATAGGAGTCGGTTATGTATGCCTCTCTTGCGAACGTATATGCACGTTCAGGGAGTGTTGAAAGTTAACACCTACGTCGGTGCGTGCGGGATGATCAGCCATATTGAGGGAACTGCGGACATCTCTTCTTAAGATTCTGACAAGGGAGTATTGCTAACTGCAATATTTACAAATATTTGGTCAAAGAATCAGTCAGGTGATAGGTGAAGCTATGCAAAAATGCCGCTATATTGGGCAAGAACATCCACCAGTTACTCGTCCGTAGATTTGCCGCTCTGGGCTGACATGATTTTCCACCAAATTTAGTGAAGAACCCACTCAATTGGAAATCCTGTGTCGTGAGAGATAGTGCTGGAACACTCTCATACGCGGGAGATTTGAGTGCGGGTGGAGCTCGCAGAGAGCGTTTAGCACCACCAGCAAATACGCCTAACGCTCACTGCGAACGTTTAGCAATGAAAGGGTGAAAGGCGAAGGAAGAGGGAGAGAATGCAAGGGAGAGAAGGGAGAAAAGTGATCTGAAAATGAAAGAAAGTTAGAAAAAGGGAGAGAGATATAAAGGTGTGAGAAAGGATATGGGAAGAGAAAATGACAGAGAAGAGGGAAACGAGGAGGGAGGAAAGAGAGGGAAGGGAGATGAGAGAAGGACTGAGATGGGAAAAGGTGATAACTGAAAATAAAAGTAAGATGGAAAAAAATGAAGGGATAAAGGTGTAGGAAAGAATGAGGGAAGAGAGAATGAGGGCGAGAAGGGAAACGAGAAAGGAGAAAATAAAAGAGAAGGAAAGGAGAGGAAGGGGAGAGAATTGAACAGAAAATGAAACGTCAAAAAGGAAGAGAGATATGGGTGTGGGAGAGAATATGGAAAGAAGAGAGATTCAGAGAGGGGAGGGAAAAGATGAGGGAGGAAAGAGGAAGGAGAGGAGGGAGGAGGAGAAGAGAAGAAAAGGAGGGAAGGAAGGAAGAAAGCAATTTTATACAAGGCCTTCATTGCATAGGGATGAAGGGATGAAGATGTCGGTTAGCAATGAGAGAGAGAGAGAGAGAGAGAGAGAGAGAGAGAGAGAGAGAGAGAGAGAGAGAGAGAGAGAGAGAGAGAGAGAGAGAGAGAGAGAGAGAGACTGTATCTTCCCTTTCAAAAGTCAAACATTACAAAGTTAAATACACTGCTACTCGTCTCTCTCTTTCATATTCGCATCGAACTCATGAATAAAAAAAAAGGGAAACATAAGCACTCTGAACTCCAGCATGAAAGAGAGAGAGAGAGAGAGAGAGAGAGAGAGAGAGAGAGAGAGAGAGAGAGAGAGAGAGAGAGAGAGAGAGAGAGAGAGAGAGAGAGAGAGAGAGAGAGAGAGAGAGAGAGAGAGCAGTAATAAGCTTGTCTGATCGTGTTCCGTCATGTGTGTATTGGGAGCATTTTTTTCCCACAGACTTACGAAACAAAGGAACATCGATGCACACACACACACACACACACACACACACACACACACACATGAAACTATACTGCCGAAGGGGTATACTAATGCAAATACTTTTCCTCCTCCTCCTCCTCCTCCTCCTCCTTCTCTTTCTAATTCTCCTTCTGTTTCTTCTCCTCCTCTTCCTCCTCCTTCTTTTGCTACAACCACTAAAGATAATAAAAATAATAATAATCGTCATGACAAACGTAAGCTAATGAACATTCAGAGAACAGTTCAGTTGCTAATAAAGAAGATGAGAGAAAAGAAAAACAAAAATAACAAACGAAACAAGATCACGGAGAGAGAGAGAGAGAGAGAGAGAGAGAGAGAGAGAGAGAGAGAGAGAGAGATGAATGATACGTGAATGTAAACCGATGCACAGACACTTCCGCGAGGAGGGAAACAACAGAGACAAGCATAAACAAACACACACACACACACACACACACACACACACACACACACACACACACACACACACCTGGCGCGGCGGTGCTCTGATGAAACAACACGGAGGCGGTGAAGCAGCGGATGATGGACGAGTTCACCGGCAGCATCAGTTTTGTAATACGATTTCCCGCCGAGACGATATTGCCCCAGAAAGGTGTCGCGTCGAGTGCTATGAAAGCGGCGGCGAGTAATTCTTCGTTCCGGAATTGTCATTTATGAGAGTGAAGAGCTGGCGCTGCGTCGCCTGTGTTGTGTCACTGTATCCGGGTTCCCGAAGGATCGCTCGTGGCCGCGGGCAGCTCAAGGGGATGGAAAGGTTGAAGAACGCAGGAATCACCGCGCTGGATCTAACGTACCGGAAATCTGGAGATGGAGTTATGTGTTTGTGAAGGGTAATATGGAGAAGCAGGGAGTACTTCCGAAAACGCTTTCTACGGCGAGGCCCCGGCTAAACAAACGAGAAAATACCCGTCCGAAAAATGCTGTTCGTGCAAAGACAAATGATGCTACAGTCTTCCTAGCACTTTCCTCCTCACGTTTATTTCTGGCACCCTCACCACCTCAAGAAAAAGGCCGCAATGTCAACACACCCGCCTCCTGCCTCAGGAGTTCCCAGTGAAAGTCTCAATTGCCAAGATTGGCGCAACTCTGAGCAACGACCGTGAACCTGCACCATCCACGAGCTCTGTGGGCGTTCCCATGGTGATCTTTGCCCAGAGAGGACTACTGGGTGGTATGCCTCGTACGCACGCCACAAAGAAAATCTCATATATATATATATATATATATATATATATATATATATATATATATATATATGAAAGCTTTCTGAGGCCCTCCAATCCAATTCCGGCGCGCCTGAAGCTCGGCTAACTAGTTTTGAGGTAATAGCGTCACCCCGTAAACCGGAGTCTGATTTTACTCCCAAAAAGGACATCTACGATTTTGACTCAAATTCTCTTTCATTACACGTTACCTTGACGAAATCAAGCGTATTCAGCGCGTGCTTTGATGCAAGCAGAGGCGAGGCAGTTTTGCCAAATGTAATGAGAGAGAGAGAGAGAGAGAGAGAGAGAGAGAGAGAGAGAGAGAGAGAGAGAGAGAGAGAGAGAGAGAGAGAGAGAGAGAGAGAGAGAGAGAGAGCAGGCAGACAGACAGACAGACAGACACAGACAGACAGACAGACTGAAACGGACAGACAGACAGGCTGACAGACAGAGAAACAAACAAAGAGATAGAGGCACACACACACACACACACACACACACACACACACACACACACACACATACTGTAAACACACTCGTTTGTAATTAACATGAGCGTTTTGCACTTTTTTTTTTGTTAATTTACCCGCAACGCAAAACCCGCAACGCCGCCGTGTCCCTAAAAACAAAAACTAAACAAAAAAACTCACCGAAAAGAAAAAAACAAACAAAAAAACACCAGGAATTAAAATCTGCACAAGCCTCTCCGTGTGGTTGACTAAAACGCTGCAAAACAAAAATCACTGAACGTACTCGAAGATTATTTATTTATTTAGTTTTTGGGTTTCATGCGCTTTTTTTTCCTTCCTTTTTTTAGTGCGTGAGTATTCATGTATGATTCCTCCCTTTCCCCCCTGTCCTCCCTTCCCCCTCCTTTACCCCTGGGGATGATGTGGAGGGAAGGGGAGGGGACGGGAGGGGAGGAGAGGGGAGGGAGGAGACGCGGTAGTGAAGGGGAGGGGAGATAAGAGAATGGTAGGGAAGGAAAGGGAAGCGTAGGGAATGGAAGATAATAGAAGGGTAGGGAAAGGAAGGGGAGTTAATGGAAGGGTAGGGAATGGAAGGGGGGATAAGGAAAGGGTAGGGAAAGAAGAAAGGGATAAGGGAAAGATCGGGAAAGAAAAGGAAGATAAGGAAGGAGTAAGAAAAGGAGAGGAGAGGAAAGTGGAGGGGAAGGAAGGGAAGGGAAGGGAAGGGAAGGGAAGACAAGGGAAGGGTAGAAAAGGGAAGACAAGGAAGGGTAGGGAGAGGAAGATAAGGGAGGGAAAAGGAAGGAAAAGACAAATATGGAAAAGTAAGGGAAAAGAAAAGGTAATAGAAGGGGAGGAGAGGGAAGGGATAGAGAAGGAAAGGGGAAGGGTAGGGGAGGGAAGGGATAGAGAAGGAAAGGGGAAGGGTAGGAGAGGGAAGGGATAGAGAAGGAAAGGGGAAGGGAAGGAGAGGGAAGGGAAAGAGAAGGAAAGGGGAAGGGAAGGAGAGGGAAGGGATAGAGAAGGAAAGGGGAAGGGTAGGAGAGGGAAGGGAGATAGAAGGAAAGGGGAAGGGAAGGAGAGGGAAGGGATAGAGAAGGAAAGGGGAAGGGAAGGAGAGGGAAGGGATAGGGAAGGAAAGGGGAAGGGAAGGAGAGGGAAGGGATAGAGAAGGAAAGGGGAAGGGAAGGAGAGGGAAGGGATAGAGAAGGAAAGGGGAAGGGAAGGAGAGGGAAGGGAAAGAGAAGGAAAGGGGAAGGGTAGGAGAGGGAAGGGAGATAGAAGGAAAGGGGAAGGGAAGGAGAGGGAAGGGAAAGAGAAGGAAAGGGGAAGGGAAGGAGAGGGAAGGGATAGAGAAGGAAAGGGGAAGGATAGGAGAGGGAAGGGAGATAGAAGGAAAGGGGAAGGGAAGGAGAGGGAAGGGTCAGGAAGGAAAGGGGAAGGGAAGGGGAAGGGTTGGAGAGGGGAAGGGAAGGCAAAGGGGTGACATTAACGTTTTATCTGGGAGTGAAGGAAATGAATGAACGGGCTATTTCAGAGGGGGTGAGGGAATGAAGGAATCAGAGTCGGATATTTTTTTTCATAATCCCATCCTCTTCCTATCCATTCTCTCTCACTCTTATCCATCCCTTCTGATCCCATTATTGATCTTCTTACCCCTTCCGTTCAGCTTGTTCTTTCCTATTTCCTATTTTATTCTTCAGTTTTCATTTCCAGTTTTCTCATTTCTTCAGTATTGTTTCCTTTTCTATTCTCTTTTCTATTTTTCCATTTATTCTACTTCCCCAATATGTCCCTTTCCAATTTTCTCAAGTTCCCTTTAATTTACCCACGCTGTTGTACTTATCCTATCCATAGTTCCTTCTCCTTTCCCGTTTCCTTTCTATGCCATATTCTGTCCAGTTTCCCTTTCCCTTCGATTTCCTATATTCTACCTTATCTTCCCTTCCCTTCATTAACGAGCTAACTTGAAACCCTGTCCTGCTGTCGCTACTACTACTACTACTACTACTACTACTGCTGCTGCTACTACTACCACTATTACTATTACTACTACTACTTTTACTACTGCTACTACTACTATTACTACTACTACTACTACTACTACTACTACTACTACTACTACTACTACTACTGCCACTCCTCTTTTCTCCTCCTCCTCCTTTTCCTCCTCCGTTTCCTCCTCCTCCTCCTCCTCCTCCAAATACTACTATTAATGTTATTGCTACTACCGCGACGTTACTCTTTCTCGTACTACTCTCGCTGTTGGTGGTGGTGTTGGTGGTGGTGTTGGTGGTGGTGGTGTTGTTGTTGGTGGTGGTGGTGTTGTTGGTGGTGTTGGTGGTGGTGGTGTTGTTGGTGGCGGTGGTGGTGTTGTTGGTGGTGTTGGTGGTGGTGGTGTTGTTGGTGGCGGTGGTGGTGGCGGCGGGGCGGGTGTCGGTGCTCGCCAATAAAACAGTGAATCATCGGTGCGTGGAGTGATATCAGTACATAAATAAAAATCAATGAACAGCGGGGTTGACATTAATTACATCAGCTGTTGTCCCGTGTATATAAAAAAAAAACACGGTGGCGGTGGTGCAGAGGTGTCGCTGGCCGGCAGGGGAGCAGGGAAGGAGCAGGGTGTGGAAGTACTGATATTGAAATGTACGCACAAGTTTTTAAGTACACGGTCAAAGCAGCGTTCGTTTTCCAAATTCTACAAACAGTGTTGTTCAATGTTTGATTACAGTGTTTCAGAGAAGGAAGGGATAGAGAAGGAAAGGGGAAAGGTGGGAGAGGGAAGGGATGAAGAAGGAAAAGGGAAGGGTAGGAGAGGGAAGGGATAGAGAAGGAAAGAGGAAGGTAGGAGAGGGAATAGAATTTTTTTTCTTTTGCCCATTACTGTAAACAAAATCAAGTACAAAGTTTGAGTGGAGAGTGCAAGTTTAGAGTTTCAGTACGGAGTCAGCACACACAGTTTAAGTATAATGTCTTAACCCACAAACAAACCGAGGTTATTTTTCCTATTGTCCGGGAAATCGAGAAAAAACACCATTCAATTTCTCATTCGGCTTGTGATGTTGGCAGAAATGTTAAGGCAATTTTCAGAAAACTCACACCAAGAACGACAAAGGCATCTATACCAAACTATGCGGCACATGACGAAAAAATTATTTACCCCAAAACTTATAAATAGCCGAAAAAATAATTTAGGCAATTTGCTTATGAGAGTGGCGGTGTTTAAGTCCAGAGTTTAAGAACAACAACATTCCACACTTGATTCACGACAATGCATCCCGCCTCCCCCGCCACCCACGGCACCCAATCATGCGCTGCCGCCGTTGTTGCAGCAATAAGTGGCGCTGGTGTTGCAGTAATAATTGACCGGCAAAAAAACGTCACTCAGTCTGGGTTACGTAACAATGTGTGCAAGTTGATGCATTTACGACCACGAAGGAAAGAGAATTATGTTGCTTCACTAACCGGGCAGTGGATTATTGAAAGAAACTTGGCAGCTTAAAGTTCAAAGGGTAGGAATATTAGATGGATCGAGGGAGGAGGAGGGGGGATGACGAATGGTGGGAAAATTGGTTCATTGTGGAGTTGTCATGTTTAGTGTTTCGGTCCACTGGCTAACAAACTTCCTTAATCTTTTTATCGATATATGGCAGTCGTGATAACGCTTGAGATCTGATAAACCAACGGGGACAAGAAGTTTACGACGCCCCGCCCGGCTTAACAGTACATATAGTTAGATTTGAGTTAAGCTTTTACCTCACTACGCCGCGCCCCTCCCTCTGTTGTAAGTCTTAACGATGAACTGTTCCATGTGTGAATAACGGAGAGTCGGCCAGCCCAACATTGCTTCAAGATTTCCGAGATTAAATTTGCGTCGCCACTAACTAGAATTTGCTGTGACGGAAAAGCAGTGAAGGTTTTTCTACAATAAAGGATCGGCGGCAAAGAGCTTGATGATGCCCCCCTCGTCGCTGCCACGGAACTAGAGAAACTGTGGCGCCATCTGTTGAGTGTGTTTGAGAATGGAGCGACGAGTTTTGAAGGAGATAAAAATATTTTCTCGCAGGACACGAGTTTTCTTTCTTTTCCTTTTTACGCTTCCTCCTTTTTTGCTTTCTATTTTTCTTTCTATTTTTCTACTTTTCTTTCTAGCTTTCCTTCTTTCTCACTTTCATCCTTTTTTTTTCTTTTTTTTCTTGCTATCTTTTCTTTGTTTCTTTTTTTCTTTTCCTTTCCTCTTCCTATTTTCTCTCTCTCTCTCTCTCCCCTTCTTCTCCTCCTCCTCCTCCTCCTCCGCATAACAGCACGTTCTAGAGGGACGAACTAACGCACTCAACACTAATGCAACACACACACAATAAAGATATAAAAAAGGTCAGCTAAAAAAGTTCAATCAATCAATCTCTCTCTCTCTCTCTCTCTCTCTCTCTCTCTCTCTCTCTCTCTCTCTCTCTCTCTAATCCCTTCCCCAACCCCTCTCCCCCTCACACACAAATCTATTTATTCATCTACCTATCACTGGAAATCATTTATCGCGCTTCGCATCGTCAACAAATATTAATGAGCTTAAGTGACAAATTAAGCTGAACTCCTAATAGGCTGCAGCGACGCATAAGCCTGCTTCCAATATGAGATTAAAACGACCGAGATCTGAAGAGCCTAAACGACCCAAACGACCCGCGGGAACAAGTGACTAACGGAGAAACGACTTGATTCTGCGTTGGAAATAGTTACGAAAATGTATTACGATAGAACATTATGACAGCAAGATACAAGATTACGATAAAAAAAGATACATTACGATAAAGGAATACAACAAGATACAAGATTACGATTAAAAAGATACATTACGATAAAAGAATACAGCAAGATACAAGATTACGATAAAAAAAATCGTAATCGTAATAAAAAATAAAAATAAAAGAAAAACAGATACAAACTCAGGAATACAAAATTACAATACGAACACGCAACACAACGACACCAAAATACAACATCACGAATACAATAAAAAAATATCAACATGCAACCTCGACTTACAACGTTGGACTTACGATACAAACACACCATTTCGTTTACTAATTGTTGTAACGTTAAATTGACCGAGTGAATGACGGAGTGGTTGACCGAGTGATATGAGAGTGCCTGAGTGGATGAGTGGTGGAGGGATAGACAGAGTGAGTGGTTGAACGAGTGAGTGGGTGCATGGTTGATTGAGCGAGTAAGTGGATGATTGAATGACTGAGTGAATGACTGAATGACTGAGTGGACGATTGAATGACTGAGTGGATGATTGAATGACTGAGTGGATGATTGAGTGACTGAGTGGATGAGTGGTAGTGGG
The DNA here is from genome assembly GCF_024679095.1 of Eriocheir sinensis. Taxonomy (NCBI): domain Eukaryota; kingdom Metazoa; phylum Arthropoda; class Malacostraca; order Decapoda; family Varunidae; genus Eriocheir; species Eriocheir sinensis. The sequence continues at coordinate 3,608,518 of NC_066545.1, forward strand.
AGAATTTTGATTGGGTGAGTGAGAAAATGAGTGGATGAGAGTGGTTAAGGGATAGAATGATTAAGTGATTGAGTGAGTGAGTGAGTGAGTGAGTGAGTGAATGACTGAGTGAGTGAGTGAATGACTGAGTGGATGATTGAATGACTGAGTGAGTGAGTGAGTGAGTGGATGATTGAATGACTGAGTGAGTGAGTGAGTGAGTGGATGATTGAATGACTGAGTGAGTGAGTGAGTGGATGATTGAATGACTGAGTGAGTGAGTGAGTGAATGACTGAGTGAGTGAGTGAATGACTGAGTGGATGATTGAATGACTGAGTGGATGATTGAGTGACTGAGTGGATGAGTGAAAGTGGGAGAATTTCGATTGGGTGAGTGAGAAAATGAGTGGATGAGAGTGGTTGAGGGATAGAATGGGTGAATGAGTGAGTGAGTGAAAGGAAGAGTGACCGAGGGAGAGATTGAGTGAGTGCTCCAGTGATTGGGAGAGCGAGTAAGTGGATGGCTGAGGGTGAGAGTGAGCAAGAGATTAAGCAAGTGATTGAACGAGTGATCCAGCGAGTGCCTGAGTGAGCGCGCGACACACAAAGCAGAGGAGGCAAACACCTGCTTCCGGCGAGCCTTGTTAATGGCACTGACAGCGGCGGCGAGGCGGGAAATAATGAATAATAAATGAAAAGCCCACCGACCAAACACAAGGCAGTGATGGCGAGTGTGATGATGATGATGATGATGGTGATGATGATGATGATGATAATGATGATGATAATGATGATAATAAAACAGCAATCATTACTACTTATATTATTACAACTACAACTACTGCTACTACTACGACAGCCTTACTGCTACTACTACTAATACTACTACTGCTACTACTACTACTACTACTACTACTACTACTGCTACTACTACGACTGCTTTACTGCTACTACTGCTACTACTACTACTACTACTACTACTACTACTACTACTACGACTGCTTTACTACTACTACTACTACTACTATTACTACTACTACTAAGACAACAAATCGAGTAAGAGCTCCGTAAAAAAATCAGGTAAAAAGTTTCCGTGGTAGTGGAGTGTGAAAATTATGAAAAAATATGAAAAGGTTTTGTATTAAGACGCACGGATGAATGGGCACACACACACACACACACAAACACGAACACACTCGCGCGGCAGAGAAATAAAATAGCTCGGCCGGTCTTATTACTTTAAAAGCAAAAATAAAAGGTTCCGAGAAAATAATTTGCCCAATACAAAAATATCTCGTATGTGAAACGCGATTATTGAGTCTGAACAAAAACATTTTAAATATGCGGATGAAAGTGCGTCCTGCAGTATTAGTAGTAGTGGTGGAGGGGAAGGGGAGGTGGTGGTGGTGGTGGTGGTAGTGGTGGTGGTAGTGGTGGTGGAGGTGGTGGTGGCGGTAATGGTGGTGGTGATGGTGGTAGTGATGGTGGTAGTGGTGGTGGAGGTGGTGGTGGTGGTAGTGGACACGCAACCCTCCACCCCCCCCCCACACACACACAAGAACAACAAAAAGGAAGAACAACAACAAAACAACAGCACTACCACCACCAACAGCAGCAACAACAACAACAACAACAACAACTACTACACACGGAGACGAAGAAAAACCCGGCAAAAGCAACACTCGTATGCAAATTAATTCATCAGAGAGAGAGAGAGAGAGAGAGAGAGAGAGAGAGAGAGAGAGAGAGAGAGAGAGAGAGAGAGAGAGAGAGAGAGAGAGAGAGAGAGAGAGAGAGAGAGAGAGAGAGAGAGAGAGAGAGAGAGATGAGAGTGAGTCAGGAGAAAGGGAATAAGAGAGAGGGAGAGAGGGAAAGAGAGAGGGAGCGAGATAGAGGGCCAGGAGAGTAGTCACTATGAGAGGGGAGGATTAAGAGGAGGGGAAGGGGGAGGGAAGGGAGGGGGGGAGGGGGACAGGAGTATCAGGGCCATTACGATGATTACTTGTTGACCGGCAGGTGAAGGTGTGCATGATTTAATGCCGTTATGACACTCCTGAAGGGGGGGAGGGGAAGAGAGGGGAGGGGGAAGGGGAGGGGAAGGGGGAGGGAGGGGGAGTGGTAAGGGAAACACAGAGGGGAATAGATGTAACCAGAAGGACGAGTTGAAAGGGGAAGAGAAAAGAAAGAAAGGAAGAAATAAGAAAAAGGGGAAGGGAGAGAGACGAGGGGGGGAGGGGGGGAGGACGAGGAGGGAGGGGGAGGGAGGGGGGGGCAGAGTTGGAGTGGTAAGGGAAACACCAGAAGGACGAGTAGAAAGGGGAAGAGAGAGAAGAAAGGAAGGAAGAAAGAAGAAAAAAGGGGAAGAGAAAGAGAAGAGAAGAAAGAAGAGGAAGGTGGATGAGGATGACGATGAGGAGCTTGTAGGGAAGAAGGAAGGAAGAGGGAAGAACGATCTGAAAGGGGGAGAGAGAGATAGAGAAGGAGAGGAAGGAAGCAGAGGTGTAGGCAGATGAAGAGGAGCTTGTAGGGAAGAAAAGAGGAAAAGGGAAGAACGATTTGAAAGGGGAAGAGAGAAAGAGAAGATGGAGAGGAAGGTAAAAGAGGAGTAAGTGGATATGAATGAGAAGCTTGAAGTGAAGAAATTAGATCAAGGGAAAGAAGGAGAAAGAGGGATGCTGCTGAAAACGATATGGATGGGAGAGCGGAATCTATTATTAAGGAGATGAGGGTAAACGGTAGGAGACAAACAAGAGAGAGAGAGAGAGAGAGAGAGAGAGAGAGAGAGAGAGAGAGACCTGGATGTCCAGCGCTGCCACACACCTGCAGAGACTGGACAAGGTGGAGCGACGGGTGCAGCGACTGTTACAGGAGAACAACCCCCAGCCGCCCCTTCAGGATATTATACATCTAGACACTCTGGAGCACCGCCGGGACGTCGCTGCGCTGGTGGTGTTCCACAAGGCCCAGGTACAAGGAGTACCACACCTGGCGAGACTGAGGCTCCCCCCGCGAGAGGCTGTGAGAGATACGAGAACGGTACTCTCCAGCCACGAGCAGGTCGGGGTGCCGAGGTCACGCGCCAGCCAGCACCAACGGACCTTCACCTCCAGGGTGTCCCGCCTGTGGAACACATTCACTGCAGCAGGGCCAACAGTGAGGGAAATGTCCACCCAGCATGTAAAAGTGGCTGCTCACAGGTGGCGAAGAACATGCCCCACACCACTAGTGATGCTAAATACACAGTGAACAAGTGTAAAGGGCTTCTGAAATAATGCACGAGAAAAAGTGACATTTTAAGCCCTAAAAAGTGCACAGAGAAACATACGCTACTCGAACGATCGCATAAAGTGTCGTCGGCGAAATACAAATCTGTTGTGTAACTATAGAATCGTCAGTTTAAATAAGAGAGAGAGAGAGAGAGAGAGAGAGAGAGAGAGAGAGAGAGAGAGAGAGAGAGAGAGAGAGAGAGAGAGAGAGAGAGAGAGAGAGAGAGAGAGAGAGAGAGAGAGAGAGAGAGAGAGAGAGAGAGAAGGAAGAAGCATGGAGAAGCGAAATAGAGATAGGGAAAACAGAGGAAAGGATAGATGTGGAGATAGAAGAGAAGAAGAGAACAGAGAAAGGGATGAAAGAAGTGGGAGGAAAGGAGAAGAAAAAAATCAAATGGAAAATGGAGAAAGGTGGAGAATAGGAAAATTACGAGAAAACAAAACCAATCAATAGGTACAAATTAAAACAAAGAGAAAAGAGGAAAAGAGAAAAGAGGAAAAGAAGAAAAGAAAACAGAAGAAGAAAGGAGTAGAGAAACTGAAAAAGAAAAAGTGTAAGGAAGAGCATAAATAAAAGAGGCCCAAGGGAAAGTTAAAAAAATAAAATAAAAGGAGAGAAGGAAAAAGAAAGAGGGAAAGAGGGAATGGAAAATGAAAAGGAGAAAGATCAGCGCGAAAAAATGGAGAAGAGGAGGATAATGAAAAGTGATAGTGAAGGAGCGTGCAATGAAAGTGACGGAAAGTATAACGGGAAGAGAAAATGAAGGAAAAAAAGGGAAAAGGGGAAAAGAAAGTGTAAGGAAACGAACGAACGAACATTAGACCGATAGTGATGAGGAAAGGGGTGAGTATTTGAAAGGGAAAAAGAGTAGGAAAAGAAAATGTAAAGGAAAGTGAGTGAAAATAAGAAAAGGAAATGAGATAGAATAAGAAGAGTAACAAGAGAGATTAGAAAGAAAGGAAACGAAAGGAAGAAAAGGGAAGAAGGGAAAGTGGAGGAAGGGGAAAGAAGTGAAGAGGGCGAAGAGGGGAAGAAGAAAGGGAGAGCGAAAATGATGAAAAGGAAATATGAAAAGATGAAACTACAGAGATTAGAAAGAAGGGGAAAATAGGACAAGGGAAAAAAGGGGAAAAGGAAGAAGGGGAATGAAGTGAAGAGGGCAAAGAAGGGAAGAGAAAAGGGAAGAAAAGAAAGAGAATGAGTGCAAAACCTGAAAAGGAACTCGTATGGGAAAGGGGTGTGAAGAAAGAGATTAGAGAATGGGGAAAGTAGGATAAGAATGGAAGAAGGGAAAATAGAGGAAGGGGAAGGAAGTGTAGAGGGGAAAGAGGGCAAAGGGTGGAAGAGATGATAGAAATGAAAATGTGAAAAAAGATTAGAAAGAAGGAGGGAAGTAGAATGACAATAGAAGGGAAAGTGAAGGAAGGCGAAGGACGGAAATAGAGGAAAGAGGGGAAGAGAGAGAGAGAGGAAGAGAGAGAGGGAAAGAGAGAGAGAGGATGAGGAAGAGATTTCAAGACTAAGCTGAGAGTGACTTAAATAATATTGCAGAACATTTGCTGGGAAGTTGTGCAAGAGAGAGAGAGAGAGAGAGAGAGAGAGAGAGAGAGAGAGAGAGAGAGAGAGAGAGTATTAACGAACAAGGGGAGTTTTAAGTCAATGAAGTGAAGATATTTTATAATTTCGTGTAGAATCTCTCTCTCTCTCTCTCTCTCTCTCTAATTTATTGTTTCTGTTATTAAAGCCACCAACACCAGTATTATTGTGTAAACTTTTCCTTCCCTCTTTCTTTCACTTTTTTTCTTCTTTCTTTCTTCCTTCCTTCTTTCCTCCCTTTTTTCCATCCTTTCTTCCTTCCTTCAATATCCGCCTTGACCCTCGCACTTTCTCCTTTCTCTTCCTTCTTAAGTGTGTGTGTGTGTGTGTGTGTGTGTGTGTGTGTGTGTGTGTGTGTGTGTGTGTGTGTGTGTGCAGAACAAGACAATGGTGATTTAATAATTGAGACAAACAGCGCCTCCAGCTTTTCTCTCCCCTCCTCTTCCTCCTCCTCTTTTATCTCCTCCTCCTCCTCCTTTTGTATCTCCTCCTCCTCCTCCTCCTCCTCCTCCATCACAAGCAAAACACCTGAGTCTCGTAATTAATCAGCAATCCTCAGAGTTTTCCGATACTTATCACCGTAAAACATCACCCCTGACCTGCTTCTCGTCACTGCTACATCTGCTGCTACAACTACTGCTACAACTACTTCTACAACTACTTCTACATCCACTTCATTACGCTTTTGTCTGCTGTATATCTCTCGCTGTATATATCTGCTATTCTGTCTTCTCTCCCTCCCCCTCCCTCGCTCTTCCTCTTCCGTCTTCTGTTTTTTTCTCTCTCTCTCTCTCTCTCGAAAATAAGCTCGACCGTCACTTCCTTCAACTTAATATCAACTAGAGTAGAAATGCAACGTTTTGGAGTCTTCTGATTAATGTAAAATCACTTAGGTTTAAGGACAGACCACCAAGTCTGGACCATGGGGTCTGTGTGGTCTGATTATCTATGTAAATCTATGTAAATCTCTCTCTCTCTCTCTCTCTCTCTCTCTCCGTTTTCCAATTCTGTCTTTTCTATCTCTTCCTCTCCCTTCCTCCCTTTTCCTACGGTCCTAACACCACCTCCTCTATTGCTACTACTACCTCTGCTCCTACTACTCCTGTTTATCTTTTATTTCTAACTCTTCTCTGCTTCCACTTCTGTCTTAAAACCTCTATATCACGCTCAGCACAAATTTCCACCTATAACAAAGTCTTTTACGTATTTGACACACATACAACTACTACTTCTTTTACTATTTTTGTTGTTGTTGCTGTTGTTGTTACTGTTGTTGCTGTTATCTCAATTACTTCTCCAATCTCTGTGCACTCAGCTAAATAAATCTCTCTCCCCACAGAAGGTTACTCCCATTAATCGTTCAAGTGTTAATAACTTAATCCACAAAACTCCGCCTGGCCGCCTCCTCTCCCTCCTCCTCCCCCTCCACTCCCTCCCCTCAGCCCTCGCTCCTTTAATTACTCTCACTACAACAACGACGATTAATATTCACGTTATCTCCAGCTTCATCTTTGCAAAGCTTATTGGTCACTCTCTCTCTCTCTGTTCTTTCCTCTTCACCTGCAGGACTTTAAACTCTATCTCTCTTCTCTTATTTTCCTTCTCTTAATTTTCCTTGTACGTCAGAGGCGCTGAATATTATGAAGTACAGGGCCATATCATCGGCGTCCTAACACACATATTTGACAGGGCTTTCGTAGGTGTTTGTGGCATTTCCATGGAGGTAGTTTTATGACCCTGATGCTAGCTTGGCAAAGTTTCTGTACCATGAAAGTAAAGATAACACTGATTAATCTCCAGTTCAACCTTTGTAAGTT